>NW_027144136.1:0-41628 GCF_026170545.1 Melanerpes formicivorus | reverse complement strand
GCTAGGTCTTTCCCTTTAGGTTTTACCCCAACAATGTTTTCATTAGTTTCGCTCACTCTCGAAATCAAGCATTTTACAGCAGGTTGGAGCAGCCTGTATCTCAGCACAGGAATAAGGTAGGGAAGAATTCTAAGGATCATTTTGACTGCCTCCAGAAGTTAGATCAGATGGCAAATTGGATTTGGTGCTAGGTCTTTCCCTTTAGGTTTTACCCCAACAATGTTTTCATTAGTTTCGCTCACTCTCGAAATCAAGCATTTTACAGCAGGTTGGAGCAGCCTGTATCTCAGCACAGGAATAAGGTAGGGAAGAATTCTAAGGCTCATTTTGACTGCCTCCAGAAGTTAGATCAGATGGCAAATTGGATTTGGTGCTAGGTCTTTCCCTTTAGGTTTTTACCCCAACAATGTTTTCATTAGTTTCGCTCACTCTCGAAATCAAGCATTTTACAGCAGGTTGGAGCAGCCTGTATCTCAGCACAGGAATAAGGTAGGGAAGAATTCTAAGGCTCATTTTGACTGCCTCCAGAAGTTAGATCAGATGGCAAATTGGATTTGGTGCTAGGTCTTTCCCTTTAGGTTTTACCCCAACAATGTTTTCATTAGTTTCGCTCACTCTCGAAATCAAGCATTTTACAGCAGGTTGGAGCAGCCTGTATCTCAGCACAGGAATAAGGTAGGGAAGAATTCTAAGGATCATTTTGACTGCCTCCAGAAGTTAGATCAGATGGCAAATTGGATTTGGTGCTAGGTCTTTCCCTTTAGGTTTTACCCCCAACAATGTTTTCATTAGTTTCGCTCACTCTCGAAATCAAGCATTTTACAGCAGGTTGGAGCAGCCTGTATCTCAGCACAGGAATAAGGTAGGGAAGAATTCTAAGGCTCATTTTGACTGCCTCCAGAAGTTAGATCAGATGGCAAATTGGATTTGGTGCTAGGTCTTTCCCTTTAGGTTTTACCCCAACAATGTTTTCATTAGTTTCGCTCACTCTCGAAATCAAGCATTTTACAGCAGGTTGGAGCAGCCTGTATCTCAGCACAGGAATAAGGTAGGGAAGAATTCTAAGGCTCATTTTGACTGCCTCCAGAAGTTAGATCAGATGGCAAATTGGATTTGGTGCTAGGTCTTTCCCTTTAGGTTTTACCCCAACAATGTTTTCATTAGTTTCGCTCACTCTCGAAATCAAGCATTTTACAGCAGGTTGGAGCAGCCTGTATCTCAGCACAGGAATAAGGTAGGGAAGAATTCTAAGGATCATTTTGACTGCCTCCAGAAGTTAGATCAGATGGCAAATTGGATTTGGTGCTAGGTCTTTCCCTTTAGGTTTTACCCCAACAATGTTTTCATTAGTTTCGCTCACTCTCGAAATCAAGCATTTTACAGCAGGTTGGAGCAGCCTGTATCTCAGCACAGGAATAAGGTAGGGAAGAATTCTAAGGCTCATTTTGACTGCCTCCAGAAGTTAGATCAGATGGCAAATTGGATTTGGTGCTAGGTCTTTCCCTTTAGGTTTTACCCCAACAATGTTTTCATTAGTTTCGCTCACTCTCGAAATCAAGCATTTTACAGCAGGTTGGAGCAGCCTGTATCTCAGCACAGGAATAAGGTAGGGAAGAATTCTAAGGCTCATTTTGACTGCCTCCAGAAGTTAGATCAGATGGCAAATTGGATTTGGTGCTAGGTCTTTCCCTTTAGGTTTTACCCCAACAATGTTTTCATTAGTTTCGCTCACTCTCGAAATCAAGCATTTTACAGCAGGTTGGAGCAGCCTGTATCTCAGCACAGGAATAAGGTAGGGAAGAATTCTAAGGCTCATTTTGACTGCCTCCAGAAGTTAGATCAGATGGCAAATTGGATTTGGTGCTAGGTCTTTCCCTTTAGGTTTTACCCCAACAATGTTTTCATTAGTTTCGCTCACTCTCGAAATCAAGCATTTTACAGCAGGTTGGAGCAGCCTGTATCTCAGCACAGGAATAAGGTAGGGAAGAATTCTAAGGCTCATTTTGACTGCCTCCAGAAGTTAGATCAGATGGCAAATTGGATTTGGTGCTAGGTCTTTCCCTTTAGGTTTTACCCCAACAATGTTTTCATTAGTTTCGCTCACTCTCGAAATCAAGCATTTTACAGCAGGTTGGAGCAGCCTGTATCTCAGCACAGGAATAAGGTAGGGAAGAATTCTAAGGCTCATTTTGACTGCCTCCAGAAGTTAGATCAGATGGCAAATTGGATTTGGTGCTAGGTCTTTCCCTTTAGGTTTTACCCCAACAATGTTTTCATTAGTTTCGCTCACTCTCGAAATCAAGCATTTTACAGCAGGTTGGAGCAGCCTGTATCTCAGCACAGGAATAAGGTAGGGAAGAATTCTAAGGCTCATTTTGACTGCCTCCAGAAGTTAGATCAGATGGCCAATTGGATTTGGTGCTAGGTCTTTCCCTTTAGGTTTTACCCCAACAATGTTTTCATTAGTTTCGCTCACTCTCGAAATCAAGCATTTTACAGCAGGTTGGAGCAGCCTGTATCTCAGCACAGGAATAAGGTAGGGAAGAATTCTAAGGATCATTTTGACTGCCTCCAGAAGTTAGATCAGATGGCAAATTGGATTTGGTGCTAGGTCTTTCCCTTTAGGTTTTACCCCAACAATGTTTTCATTAGTTTCGCTCACTCTCGAAATCAAGCATTTTACAGCAGGTTGGAGCAGCCTGTATCTCAGCACAGGAATAAGGTAGGGAAGAATTCTAAGGATCATTTTGACTGCCTCCAGAAGTTAGATCAGATGGCAAATTGGATTTGGTGCTAGGTCTTTCCCTTTAGGTTTTACCCCAACAATGTTTTCATTAGTTTCGCTCACTCTCGAAATCAAGCATTTTACAGCAGGTTGGAGCAGCCTGTATCTCAGCACAGGAATAAGGTAGGGAAGAATTCTAAGGATCATTTTGACTGCCTCCAGAAGTTAGATCAGATGGCAAATTGGATTTGGTGCTAGGTCTTTCCCTTTAGGTTTTACCCCAACAATGTTTTCATTAGTTTCGCTCACTCTCGAAATCAAGCATTTTACAGCAGGTTGGAGCAGCCTGTATCTCAGCACAGGAATAAGGTAGGGAAGAATTCTAAGGCTCATTTTGACTGCCTCCAGAAGTTAGATCAGATGGCAAATTGGATTTGGTGCTAGGTCTTTCCCTTTAGGTTTTACCCCAACAATGTTTTCATTAGTTTCGCTCACTCTCGAAATCAAGCATTTTACAGCAGGTTGGAGCAGCCTGTATCTCAGCACAGGAATAAGGTAGGGAAGAATTCTAAGGATCATTTTGACTGCCTCCAGAAGTTAGATCAGATGGCAAATTGGATTTGGTGCTAGGTCTTTCCCTTTAGGTTTTACCCCAACAATGTTTTCATTAGTTTCGCTCACTCTCGAAATCAAGCATTTTACAGCAGGTTGGAGCAGCCTGTATCTCAGCACAGGAATAAGGTAGGGAAGAATTCTAAGGCTCATTTTGACTGCCTCCAGAAGTTAGATCAGATGGCAAATTGGATTTGGTGCTAGGTCTTTCCCTTTAGGTTTTACCCCAACAATGTTTTCATTAGTTTCGCTCACTCTCGAAATCAAGCATTTTACAGCAGGTTGGAGCAGCCTGTATCTCAGCACAGGAATAAGGTAGGGAAGAATTCAAAGGCTCATTTTGACTGCCTCCAGAAGTTAGATCAGATGGCAAATTGGATTTGGTGCTAGGTCTTTCCCTTTAGGTTTTACCCCAACTATGTTTTCATTAGTTTCGCTCACTCTCGAAATCAAGCATTTTACAGCAGGTTGGAGCAGCCTGTATCTCAGCACAGGAATAAGGTAGGGAAGAATTCTAAGGCTCATTTTGACTGCCTCCAGAAGTTAGATCAGATGGCAAATTGGATTTGGTGCTAGGTCTTTCCCTTTAGGTTTTACCCCAACAATGTTTTCATTAGTTTCGCTCACTCTCGAAATCAAGCATTTTACAGCAGGTTGGAGCAGCCTGTATCTCAGCACAGGAATAAGGTAGGGAAGAATTCTAAGGCTCATTTTGACTGCCTCCAGAAGTTAGATCAGATGGCAAATTGGATTTGGTGCTAGGTCTTTCCCTTTAGGTTTTACCCCAACAATGTTTTCATTAGTTTCGCTCACTCTCGAAATCAAGCATTTTACAGCAGGTTGGAGCAGCCTGTATCTCAGCACAGGAATAAGGTAGGGAAGAATTCTAAGGCTCATTTTGACTGCCTCCAGAAGTTAGATCAGATGGCAAATTGGATTTGGTGCTAGGTCTTTCCCTTTAGGTTTTACCCCAACAATGTTTTCATTAGTTTCGCTCACTCTCGAAATCAAGCATTTTACAGCAGGTTGGAGCAGCCTGTATCTCAGCACAGGAATAAGGTAGGGAAGAATTCTAAGGATCATTTTGACTGCCTCCAGAAGTTAGATCAGATGGCAAATTGGATTTGGTGCTAGGTCTTTCCCTTTAGGTTTTACCCCAACAATGTTTTCATTAGTTTCGCTCACTCTCGAAATCAAGCATTTTACAGCAGGTTGGAGCAGCCTGTATCTCAGCACAGGAATAAGGTAGGGAAGAATTCTAAGGATCATTTTGACTGCCTCCAGAAGTTAGATCAGATGGCAAATTGGATTTGGTGCTAGGTCTTTCCCTTTAGGTTTTACCCCAACAATGTTTTCATTAGTTTCGCTCACTCTCGAAATCAAGCATTTTACAGCAGGTTGGAGCAGCCTGTATCTCAGCACAGGAATAAGGTAGGGAAGAATTCTAAGGCTCATTTTGACTGCCTCCAGAAGTTAGATCAGATGGCAAATTGGATTTGGTGCTAGGTCTTTCCCTTTAGGTTTTACCCCAACAATGTTTTCATTAGTTTCGCTCACTCTCGAAATCAAGCATTTTACAGCAGGTTGGAGCAGCCTGTATCTCAGCACAGGAATAAGGTAGGGAAGAATTCTAAGGCTCATTTTGACTGCCTCCAGAAGTTAGATCAGATGGCAAATTGGATTTGGTGCTAGGTCTTTCCCTTTAGGTTTTACCCCAACAATGTTTTCATTAGTTTCGCTCACTCTCGAAATCAAGCATTTTACAGCAGGTTGGAGCAGCCTGTATCTCAGCACAGGAATAAGGTAGGGAAGAATTCTAAGGATCATTTTGACTGCCTCCAGAAGTTAGATCAGATGGCAAATTGGATTTGGTGCTAGGTCTTTCCCTTTAGGTTTTACCCCAACAATGTTTTCATTAGTTTCGCTCACTCTCGAAATCAAGCATTTTACAGCAGGTTGGAGCAGCCTGTATCTCAGCACAGGAATAAGGTAGGGAAGAATTCTAAGGATCATTTTGACTGCCTCCAGAAGTTAGATCAGATGGCAAATTGGATTTGGTGCTAGGTCTTTCCCTTTAGGTTTTACCCCAACAATGTTTTCATTAGTTTCGCTCACTCTCGAAATCAAGCATTTTACAGCAGGTTGGAGCAGCCTGTATCTCAGCACAGGAATAAGGTAGGGAAGAATTCTAAGGCTCATTTTGACTGCCTCCAGAAGTTAGATCAGATGGCAAATTGGATTTGGTGCTAGGTCTTTCCCTTTAGGTTTTACCCCAACAATGTTTTCATTAGTTTCGCTCACTCTCGAAATCAAGCATTTTACAGCAGGTTGGAGCAGCCTGTATCTCAGCACAGGAATAAGGTAGGGAAGAATTCTAAGGCTCATTTTGACTGCCTCCAGAAGTTAGATCAGATGGCAAATTGGATTTGGTGCTAGGTCTTTCCCTTTAGGTTTTACCCCAACAATGTTTTCATTAGTTTCGCTCACTCTCGAAATCAAGCATTTTACAGCAGGTTGGAGCAGCCTGTATCTCAGCACAGGAATAAGGTAGGGAAGAATTCTAAGGCTCATTTTGACTGCCTCCAGAAGTTAGATCAGATGGCAAATTGGATTTGGTGCTAGGTCTTTCCCTTTAGGTTTTACCCCAACAATGTTTTCATTAGTTTCGCTCACTCTCGAAATCAAGCATTTTACAGCAGGTTGGAGCAGCCTGTATCTCAGCACAGGAATAAGGTAGGGAAGAATTCTAAGGCTCATTTTGACTGCCTCCAGAAGTTAGATCAGATGGCAAATTGGATTTGGTGCTAGGTCTTTCCCTTTAGGTTTTACCCCAACAATGTTTTCATTAGTTTCGCTCACTCTCGAAATCAAGCATTTTACAGCAGGTTGGAGCAGCCTGTATCTCAGCACAGGAATAAGGTAGGGAAGAATTCTAAGGCTCATTTTGACTGCCTCCAGAAGTTAGATCAGATGGCAAATTGGATTTGGTGCTAGGTCTTTCCCTTTAGGTTTTACCCCAACAATGTTTTCATTAGTTTCGCTCACTCTCGAAATCAAGCATTTTACAGCAGGTTGGAGCAGCCTGTATCTCAGCACAGGAATAAGGTAGGGAAGAATTCTAAGGCTCATTTTGACTGCCTCCAGAAGTTAGATCAGATGGCAAATTGGATTTGGTGCTAGGTCTTTCCCTTTAGGTTTTACCCCAACAATGTTTTCATTAGTTTCGCTCACTCTCGAAATCAAGCATTTTACAGCAGGTTGGAGCAGCCTGTATCTCAGCACAGGAATAAGGTAGGGAAGAATTCTAAGGCTCATTTTGACTGCCTCCAGAAGTTAGATCAGATGGCAAATTGGATTTGGTGCTAGGTCTTTCCCTTTAGGTTTTACCCCAACAATGTTTTCATTAGTTTCGCTCACTCTCGAAATCAAGCATTTTACAGCAGGTTGGAGCAGCCTGTATCTCAGCACAGGAATAAGGTAGGGAAGAATTCTAAGGATCATTTTGACTGCCTCCAGAAGTTAGATCAGATGGCAAATTGGATTTGGTGCTAGGTCTTTCCCTTTAGGTTTTACCCCAACAATGTTTTCATTAGTTTCGCTCACTCTCGAAATCAAGCATTTTACAGCAGGTTGGAGCAGCCTGTATCTCAGCACAGGAATAAGGTAGGGAAGAATTCTAAGGATCATTTTGACTGCCTCCAGAAGTTAGATCAGATGGCAAATTGGATTTGGTGCTAGGTCTTTCCCTTTAGGTTTTACCCCAACAATGTTTTCATTAGTTTCGCTCACTCTCGAAATCAAGCATTTTACAGCAGGTTGGAGCAGCCTGTATCTCAGCACAGGAATAAGGTAGGGAAGAATTCTAAGGCTCATTTTGACTGCCTCCAGAAGTTAGATCAGATGGCAAATTGGATTTGGTGCTAGGTCTTTCCCTTTAGGTTTTACCCCAACAATGTTTTCATTAGTTTCGCTCACTCTCGAAATCAAGCATTTTACAGCAGGTTGGAGCAGCCTGTATCTCAGCACAGGAATAAGGTAGGGAAGAATTCTAAGGATCATTTTGACTGCCTCCAGAAGTTAGATCAGATGGCAAATTGGATTTGGTGCTAGGTCTTTCCCTTTAGGTTTTACCCCAACAATGTTTTCATTAGTTTCGCTCACTCTCGAAATCAAGCATTTTACAGCAGGTTGGAGCAGCCTGTATCTCAGCACAGGAATAAGGTAGGGAAGAATTCTAAGGCTCATTTTGACTGCCTCCAGAAGTTAGATCAGATGGCAAATTGGATTTGGTGCTAGGTCTTTCCCTTTAGGTTTTACCCCAACAATGTTTTCATTAGTTTCGCTCACTCTCGAAATCAAGCATTTTACAGCAGGTTGGAGCAGCCTGTATCTCAGCACAGGAATAAGGTAGGGAAGAATTCTAAGGCTCATTTTGACTGCCTCCAGAAGTTAGATCAGATGGCAAATTGGATTTGGTGCTAGGTCTTTCCCTTTAGGTTTTACCCCAACAATGTTTTCATTAGTTTCGCTCACTCTCGAAATCAAGCATTTTACAGCAGGTTGGAGCAGCCTGTATCTCAGCACAGGAATAAGGTAGGGAAGAATTCTAAGGCTCATTTTGACTGCCTCCAGAAGTTAGATCAGATGGCAAATTGGATTTGGTGCTAGGTCTTTCCCTTTAGGTTTTACCCCAACAATGTTTTCATTAGTTTCGCTCACTCTCGAAATCAAGCATTTTACAGCAGGTTGGAGCAGCCTGTATCTCAGCACAGGAATAAGGTAGGGAAGAATTCTAAGGATCATTTTGACTGCCTCCAGAAGTTAGATCAGATGGCAAATTGGATTTGGTGCTAGGTCTTTCCCTTTAGGTTTTACCCCAACAATGTTTTCATTAGTTTCGCTCACTCTCGAAATCAAGCATTTTACAGCAAGTTGGAGCAGCCTGTATCTCAGCACAGGAATAAGGTAGGGAAGAATTCTAAGGATCATTTTGACTGCCTCCAGAAGTTAGATCAGATGGCAAATTGGATTTGGTGCTAGGTCTTTCCCTTTAGGTTTTACCCCAACAATGTTTTCATTAGTTTCGCTCACTCTCGAAATCAAGCATTTTACAGCAGGTTGGAGCAGCCTGTATCTCAGCACAGGAATAAGGTAGGGAAGAATTCTAAGGCTCATTTTGACTGCCTCCAGAAGTTAGATCAGATGGCAAATTGGATTTGGTGCTAGGTCTTTCCCTTTAGGTTTTACCCCAACAATGTTTTCATTAGTTTCGCTCACTCTCGAAATCAAGCATTTTACAGCAGGTTGGAGCAGCCTGTATCTCAGCACAGGAATAAGGTAGGGAAGAATTCTAAGGCTCATTTTGACTGCCTCCAGAAGTTAGATCAGATGGCAAATTGGATTTGGTGCTAGGTCTTTCCCTTTAGGTTTTACCCCAACAATGTTTTCATTAGTTTCGCTCACTCTCGAAATCAAGCATTTTACAGCAGGTTGGAGCAGCCTGTATCTCAGCACAGGAATAAGGTAGGGAAGAATTCTAAGGCTCATTTTGACTGCCTCCAGAAGTTAGATCAGATGGCAAATTGGATTTGGTGCTAGGTCTTTCCCTTTAGGTTTTACCCCAACAATGTTTTCATTAGTTTCGCTCACTCTCGAAATCAAGCATTTTACAGCAGGTTGGAGCAGCCTGTATCTCAGCACAGGAATAAGGTAGGGAAGAATTCTAAGGATCATTTTGACTGCCTCCAGAAGTTAGATCAGATGGCAAATTGGATTTGGTGCTAGGTCTTTCCCTTTAGGTTTTACCCCAACAATGTTTTCATTAGTTTCGCTCACTCTCGAAATCAAGCATTTTACAGCAGGTTGGAGCAGCCTGTATCTCAGCACAGGAATAAGGTAGGGAAGAATTCTAAGGATCATTTTGACTGCCTCCAGAAGTTAGATCAGATGGCAAATTGGATTTGGTGCTAGGTCTTTCCCTTTAGGTTTTACCCCAACAATGTTTTCATTAGTTTCGCTCACTCTCGAAATCAAGCATTTTACAGCAGGTTGGAGCAGCCTGTATCTCAGCACAGGAATAAGGTAGGGAAGAATTCTAAGGCTCATTTTGACTGCCTCCAGAAGTTAGATCAGATGGCAAATTGGATTTGGTGCTAGGTCTTTCCCTTTAGGTTTTACCCCAACAATGTTTTCATTAGTTTCGCTCACTCTCGAAATCAAGCATTTTACAGCAGGTTGGAGCAGCCTGTATCTCAGCACAGGAATAAGGTAGGGAAGAATTCTAAGGCTCATTTTGACTGCCTCCAGAAGTTAGATCAGATGGCAAATTGGATTTGGTGCTAGGTCTTTCCCTTTAGGTTTTACCCCAACAATGTTTTCATTAGTTTCGCTCACTCTCGAAATCAAGCATTTTACAGCAGGTTGGAGCAGCCTGTATCTCAGCACAGGAATAAGGTAGGGAAGAATTCTAAGGCTCATTTTGACTGCCTCCAGAAGTTAGATCAGATGGCAAATTGGATTTGGTGCTAGGTCTTTCCCTTTAGGTTTTACCCCAACAATGTTTTCATTAGTTTCGCTCACTCTCGAAATCAAGCATTTTACAGCAGGTTGGAGCAGCCTGTATCTCAGCACAGGAATAAGGTAGGGAAGAATTCTAAGGATCATTTTGACTGCCTTCAGAAGTTAGATCAGATGGCAAATTGGATTTGGTGCTAGGTCTTTCCCTTTAGGTTTTACCCCAACAATGTTTTCATTAGTTTCGCTCACTCTCGAAATCAAGCATTTTACAGCAGGTTGGAGCAGCCTGTATCTCAGCACAGGAATAAGGTAGGGAAGAATTCTAAGGATCATTTTGACTGCCTCCAGAAGTTAGATCAGATGGCAAATTGGATTTGGTGCTAGGTCTTTCCCTTTAGGTTTTACCCCAACAATGTTTTCATTAGTTTCGCTCACTCTCGAAATCAAGCATTTTACAGCAGGTTGGAGCAGCCTGTATCTCAGCACAGGAATAAGGTAGGGAAGAATTCTAAGGATCATTTTGACTGCCTCCAGAAGTTAGATCAGATGGCAAATTGGATTTGGTGCTAGGTCTTTCCCTTTAGGTTTTACCCCAACAATGTTTTCATTAGTTTCGCTCACTCTCGAAATCAAGCATTTTACAGCAGGTTGGAGCAGCCTGTATCTCAGCACAGGAATAAGGTAGGGAAGAATTCTAAGGCTCATTTTGACTGCCTCCAGAAGTTAGATCAGATGGCAAATTGGATTTGGTGCTAGGTCTTTCCCTTTAGGTTTTACCCCAACAATGTTTTCATTAGTTTCGCTCACTCTCGAAATCAAGCATTTTACAGCAGGTTGGAGCAGCCTGTATCTCAGCACAGGAATAAGGTAGGGAAGAATTCTAAGGCTCATTTTGACTGCCTCCAGAAGTTAGATCAGATGGCAAATTGGATTTGGTGCTAGGTCTTTCCCTTTAGGTTTTACCCCAACAATGTTTTCATTAGTTTCGCTCACTCTCGAAATCAAGCATTTTACAGCAGGTTGGAGCAGCCTGTATCTCAGCACAGGAATAAGGTAGGGAAGAATTCTAAGGATCATTTTGACTGCCTCCAGAAGTTAGATCAGATGGCAAATTGGATTTGGTGCTAGGTCTTTCCCTTTAGGTTTTACCCCAACAATGTTTTCATTAGTTTCGCTCACTCTCGAAATCAAGCATTTTACAGCAGGTTGGAGCAGCCTGTATCTCAGCACAGGAATAAGGTAGGGAAGAATTCTAAGGCTCATTTTGACTGCCTCCAGAAGTTAGATCAGATGGCAAATTGGATTTGGTGCTAGGTCTTTCCCTTTAGGTTTTACCCCAACAATGTTTTCATTAGTTTCGCTCACTCTCGAAATCAAGCATTTTACAGCAGGTTGGAGCAGCCTGTATCTCAGCACAGGAATAAGGTAGGGAAGAATTCTAAGGCTCATTTTGACTGCCTCCAGAAGTTAGATCAGATGGCAAATTGGATTTGGTGCTAGGTCTTTCCCTTTAGGTTTTACCCCAACAATGTTTTCATTAGTTTCGCTCACTCTCGAAATCAAGCATTTTACAGCAGGTTGGAGCAGCCTGTATCTCAGCACAGGAATAAGGTAGGGAAGAATTCTAAGGATCATTTTGACTGCCTCCAGAAGTTAGATCAGATGGCAAATTGGATTTGGTGCTAGGTCTTTCCCTTTAGGTTTTACCCCAACAATGTTTTCATTAGTTTCGCTCACTCTCGATATCAAGCATTTTACAGCAGGTTGGAGCAGCCTGTATCTCAGCACAGGAATAAGGTAGGGAAGAGTTCAAATACTCATTTTGACTGCCTCCAGAAGTTAGATCAGATGGCAAATTGGATTTGGTGCTAGGTCTTTCCCTTTAGGTTTTACCCCAACAATGTTTTCATTAGTTTCGCTCACTCTCGAAATCAAGCATTTTACAGCAGGTTGGAGCAGCCTGTATCTCAGCACAGGAATAAGGTAGGGAAGAATTCTAAGGCTCATTTTGACTGCCTCCAGAAGTTAGATCAGATGGCAAATTGGATTTGGTGCTAGGTCTTTCCCTTTAGGTTTTACCCCAACAATGTTTTCATTAGTTTCGCTCACTCTCGAAATCAAGCATTTTACAGCAGGTTGGAGCAGCCTGTATCTCAGCACAGGAATAAGGTAGGGAAGAATTCTAAGGCTCATTTTGACTGCCTCCAGAAGTTAGATCAGATGGCAAATTGGATTTGGTGCTAGGTCTTTCCCTTTAGGTTTTACCCCAACAATGTTTTCATTAGTTTCGCTCACTCTCGAAATCAAGCATTTTACAGCAGGTTGGAGCAGCCTGTATCTCAGCACAGGAATAAGGTAGGGAAGAATTCTAAGGCTCATTTTGACTGCCTCCAGAAGTTAGATCAGATGGCAAATTGGATTTGGTGCTAGGTCTTTCCCTTTAGGTTTTACCCCAACAATGTTTTCATTAGTTTCGCTCACTCTCGAAATCAAGCATTTTACAGCAGGTTGGAGCAGCCTGTATCTCAGCACAGGAATAAGGTAGGGAAGAATTCTAAGGCTCATTTTGACTGCCTCCAGAAGTTAGATCAGATGGCAAATTGGATTTGGTGCTAGGTCTTTCCCTTTAGGTTTTACCCCAACAATGTTTTCATTAGTTTCGCTCACTCTCGAAATCAAGCATTTTACAGCAGGTTGGAGCAGCCTGTATCTCAGCACAGGAATAAGGTAGGGAAGAATTCTAAGGCTCATTTTGACTGCCTCCAGAAGTTAGATCAGATGGCAAATTGGATTTGGTGCTAGGTCTTTCCCTTTAGGTTTTACCCCAACAATGTTTTCATTAGTTTCGCTCACTCTCGAAATCAAGCATTTTACAGCAGGTTGGAGCAGCCTGTATCTCAGCACAGGAATAAGGTAGGGAAGAATTCTAAGGCTCATTTTGACTGCCTCCAGAAGTTAGATCAGATGGCAAATTGGATTTGGTGCTAGGTCTTTCCCTTTAGGTTTTACCCCAACAATGTTTTCATTAGTTTCGCTCACTCTCGAAATCAAGCATTTTACAGCAGGTTGGAGCAGCCTGTATCTCAGCACAGGAATAAGGTAGGGAAGAATTCTAAGGATCATTTTGACTGCCTCCAGAAGTTAGATCAGATGGCAAATTGGATTTGGTGCTAGGTCTTTCCCTTTAGGTTTTACCCCAACAATGTTTTCATTAGTTTCGCTCACTCTCGAAATCAAGCATTTTACAGCAGGTTGGAGCAGCCTGTATCTCAGCACAGGAATAAGGTAGGGAAGAGTTCAAATACTCATTTTGACTGCCTCCAGAAGTTAGATCAGATGGCAAATTGGATTTGGTGCTAGGTCTTTCCCTTTAGGTTTTACCCCAACAATGTTTTCATTAGTTTCGCTCACTCTCGAAATCAAGCATTTTACAGCAGGTTGGAGCAGCCTGTATCTCAGCACAGGAATAAGGTAGGGAAGAATTCTAAGGATCATTTTGACTGCCTCCAGAAGTTAGATCAGATGGCAAATTGGATTTGGTGCTAGGTCTTTCCCTTTAGGTTTTACCCCAACAATGTTTTCATTAGTTTCGCTCACTCTCGAAATCAAGCATTTTACAGCAGGTTGGAGCAGCCTGTATCTCAGCACAGGAATAAGGTAGGGAAGAATTCAAATGCTCATTTTGACTGCCTCCAGAAGTTAGATCAGATGGCAAATTGGATTTGGTGCTAGGTCTTTCCCTTTAGGTTTTACCCCAACAATGTTTTCATTAGTTTCGCTCACTCTCGAAATCAAGCATTTTACAGCAGGTTGGAGCAGCCTGTATCTCAGCACAGGAATAAGGTAGGGAAGAATTCTAAGGATCATTTTGACTGCCTCCAGAAGTTAGATCAGATGGCAAATTGGATTTGGTGCTAGGTCTTTCCCTTTAGGTTTTACCCCAACAATGTTTTCATTAGTTTCGCTCACTCTCGAAATCAAGCATTTTACAGCAGGTTGGAGCAGCCTGTATCTCAGCACAGGAATAAGGTAGGGAAGAATTCTAAGGCTCATTTTGACTGCCTCCAGAAGTTAGATCAGATGGCAAATTGGATTTGGTGCTAGGTCTTTCCCTTTAGGTTTTACCCCAACAATGTTTTCATTAGTTTCGCTCACTCTCGAAATCAAGCATTTTACAGCAGGTTGGAGCAGCCTGTATCTCAGCACAGGAATAAGGTAGGGAAGAATTCTAAGGATCATTTTGACTGCCTCCAGAAGTTAGATCAGATGGCAAATTGGATTTGGTGCTAGGTCTTTCCCTTTAGGTTTTACCCCAACAATGTTTTCATTAGTTTCGCTCACTCTCGAAATCAAGCATTTTACAGCAGGTTGGAGCAGCCTGTATCTCAGCACAGGAATAAGGTAGGGAAGAATTCTAAGGCTCATTTTGACTGCCTCCAGAAGTTAGATCAGATGGCAAATTGGATTTGGTGCTAGGTCTTTCCCTTTAGGTTTTACCCCAACAATGTTTTCATTAGTTTCGCTCACTCTCGAAATCAAGCATTTTACAGCAGGTTGGAGCAGCCTGTATCTCAGCACAGGAATAAGGTAGGGAAGAATTCTAAGGCTCATTTTGACTGCCTCCAGAAGTTAGATCAGATGGCAAATTGGATTTGGTGCTAGGTCTTTCCCTTTAGGTTTTACCCCAACAATGTTTTCATTAGTTTCGCTCACTCTCGAAATCAAGCATTTTACAGCAGGTTGGAGCAGCCTGTATCTCAGCACAGGAATAAGGTAGGGAAGAATTCTAAGGATCATTTTGACTGCCTCCAGAAGTTAGATCAGATGGCAAATTGGATTTGGTGCTAGGTCTTTCCCTTTAGGTTTTACCCCAACAATGTTTTCATTAGTTTCGCTCACTCTCGAAATCAAGCATTTTACAGCAGGTTGGAGCAGCCTGTATCTCAGCACAGGAATAAGGTAGGGAAGAATTCTAAGGATCATTTTGACTGCCTCCAGAAGTTAGATCAGATGGCAAATTGGATTTGGTGCTAGGTCTTTCCCTTTAGGTTTTACCCCAACAATGTTTTCATTAGTTTCGCTCACTCTCGAAATCAAGCATTTTACAGCAGGTTGGAGCAGCCTGTATCTCAGCACAGGAATAAGGTAGGGAAGAATTCAAAGGCTCATTTTGACTGCCTCCAGAAGTTAGATCAGATGGCAAATTGGATTTGGTGCTAGGTCTTTCCCTTTAGGTTTTACCCCAACAATGTTTTCATTAGTTTCGCTCACTCTCGAAATCAAGCATTTTACAGCAGGTTGGAGCAGCCTGTATCTCAGCACAGGAATAAGGTAGGGAAGAATTCTAAGGATCATTTTGACTGCCTCCAGAAGTTAGATCAGATGGCAAATTGGATTTGGTGCTAGGTCTTTCCCTTTAGGTTTTACCCCAACAATGTTTTCATTAGTTTCGCTCACTCTCGAAATCAAGCATTTTACAGCAGGTTGGAGCAGCCTGTATCTCAGCACAGGAATAAGGTAGGGAAGAATTCAAAGGCTCATTTTGACTGCCTCCAGAAGTTAGATCAGATGGCAAATTGGATTTGGTGCTAGGTCTTTCCCTTTAGGTTTTACCCCAACAATGTTTTCATTAGTTTCGCTCACTCTCGAAATCAAGCATTTTACAGCAGGTTGGAGCAGCCTGTATCTCAGCACAGGAATAAGGTAGGGAAGAATTCTAAGGCTCATTTTGACTGCCTCCAGAAGTTAGATCAGATGGCAAATTGGATTTGGTGCTAGGTCTTTCCCTTTAGGTTTTACCCCAGCAATGTTTTCATTAGTTTCGCTCACTCTCGAAATCAAGCATTTTACAGCAGGTTGGAGCAGCCTGTATCTCAGCACAGGAATAAGGTAGGGAAGAATTCTAAGGCTCATTTTGACTGCCTCCAGAAGTTAGATCAGATGGCAAATTGGATTTGGTGCTAGGTCTTTCCCTTTAGGTTTTACCCCAACAATGTTTTCATTAGTTTCGCTCACTCTCGAAATCAAGCATTTTACAGCAGGTTGGAGCAGCCTGTATCTCAGCACAGGAATAAGGTAGGGAAGAATTCTAAGGATCATTTTGACTGCCTCCAGAAGTTAGATCAGATGGCAAATTGGATTTGGTGCTAGGTCTTTCCCTTTAGGTTTTACCCCAACAATGTTTTCATTAGTTTCGCTCACTCTCGAAATCAAGCATTTTACAGCAGGTTGGAGCAGCCTGTATCTCAGCACAGGAATAAGGTAGGGAAGAATTCTAAGGATCATTTTGACTGCCTCCAGAAGTTAGATCAGATGGCAAATTGGATTTGGTGCTAGGTCTTTCCCTTTAGGTTTTACCCCAACAATGTTTTCATTAGTTTCGCTCACTCTCGAAATCAAGCATTTTACAGCAGGTTGGAGCAGCCTGTATCTCAGCACAGGAATAAGGTAGGGAAGAATTCTAAGGCTCATTTTGACTGCCTCCAGAAGTTAGATCAGATGGCAAATTGGATTTGGTGCTAGGTCTTTCCCTTTAGGTTTTACCCCAACAATGTTTTCATTAGTTTCGCTCACTCTCGAAATCAAGCATTTTACAGCAGGTTGGAGCAGCCTGTATCTCAGCACAGGAATAAGGTAGGGAAGAATTCTAAGGATCATTTTGACTGCCTCCAGAAGTTAGATCAGATGGCAAATTGGATTTGGTGCTAGGTCTTTCCCTTTAGGTTTTACCCCAACAATGTTTTCATTAGTTTCGCTCACTCTCGAAATCAAGCATTTTACAGCAGGTTGGAGCAGCCTGTATCTCAGCACAGGAATAAGGTAGGGAAGAATTCTAAGGCTCATTTTGACTGCCTCCAGAAGTTAGATCAGATGGCAAATTGGATTTGGTGCTAGGTCTTTCCCTTTAGGTTTTACCCCAACAATGTTTTCATTAGTTTCGCTCACTCTCGAAATCAAGCATTTTACAGCAGGTTGGAGCAGCCTGTATCTCAGCACAGGAATAAGGTAGGGAAGAATTCTAAGGATCATTTTGACTGCCTCCAGAAGTTAGATCAGATGGCAAATTGGATTTGGTGCTAGGTCTTTCCCTTTAGGTTTTACCCCAACAATGTTTTCATTAGTTTCGCTCACTCTCGAAATCAAGCATTTTACAGCAGGTTGGAGCAGCCTGTATCTCAGCACAGGAATAAGGTAGGGAAGAATTCTAAGGCTCATTTTGACTGCCTCCAGAAGTTAGATCAGATGGCAAATTGGATTTGGTGCTAGGTCTTTCCCTTTAGGTTTTACCCCAACAATGTTTTCATTAGTTTCGCTCACTCTCGAAATCAAGCATTTTACAGCAGGTTGGAGCAGCCTGTATCTCAGCACAGGAATAAGGTAGGGAAGAATTCTAAGGCTCATTTTGACTGCCTCCAGAAGTTAGATCAGATGGCAAATTGGATTTGGTGCTAGGTCTTTCCCTTTAGGTTTTACCCCAACAATGTTTTCATTAGTTTCGCTCACTCTCGAAATCAAGCATTTTACAGCAGGTTGGAGCAGCCTGTATCTCAGCACAGGAATAAGGTAGGGAAGAATTCTAAGGCTCATTTTGACTGCCTCCAGAAGTTAGATCAGATGGCAAATTGGATTTGGTGCTAGGTCTTTCCCTTTAGGTTTTACCCCAACAATGTTTTCATTAGTTTCGCTCACTCTCGAAATCAAGCATTTTACAGCAGGTTGGAGCAGCCTGTATCTCAGCACAGGAATAAGGTAGGGAAGAATTCTGAGGATCATTTTGACTGCCTCCAGAAGTTAGATCAGATGGCAAATTGGATTTGGTGCTAGGTCTTTCCCTTTAGGTTTTACCCCAACAATGTTTTCATTAGTTTCGCTCACTCTCGAAATCAAGCATTTTACAGCAGGTTGGAGCAGCCTGTATCTCAGCACAGGAATAAGGTAGGGAAGAATTCTAAGGCTCATTTTGACTGCCTCCAGAAGTTAGATCAGATGGCAAATTGGATTTGGTGCTAGGTCTTTCCCTTTAGGTTTTACCCCAACAATGTTTTCATTAGTTTCGCTCACTCTCGAAATCAAGCATTTTACAGCAGGTTGGAGCAGCCTGTATCTCAGCACAGGAATAAGGTAGGGAAGAATTCTAAGGCTCATTTTGACTGCCTCCAGAAGTTAGATCAGATGGCAAATTGGATTTGGTGCTAGGTCTTTCCCTTTAGGTTTTACCCCAACAATGTTTTCATTAGTTTCGCTCACTCTCGAAATCAAGCATTTTACAGCAGGTTGGAGCAGCCTGTATCTCAGCACAGGAATAAGGTAGGGAAGAATTCTAAGGATCATTTTGACTGCCTCCAGAAGTTAGATCAGATGGCAAATTGGATTTGGTGCTAGGTCTTTCCCTTTAGGTTTTACCCCAACAATGTTTTCATTAGTTTCGCTCACTCTCGAAATCAAGCATTTTACAGCAGGTTGGAGCAGCCTGTATCTCAGCACAGGAATAAGGTAGGGAAGAATTCTAAGGATCATTTTGACTGCCTCCAGAAGTTAGATCAGATGGCAAATTGGATTTGGTGCTAGGTCTTTCCCTTTAGGTTTTACCCCAACAATGTTTTCATTAGTTTCGCTCACTCTCGAAATCAAGCATTTTACAGCAGGTTGGAGCAGCCTGTATCTCAGCGCAGGAATAAGGTAGGGAAGAATTCTAAGGATCATTTTGACTGCCTCCAGAAGTTAGATCAGATGGCAAATTGGATTTGGTGCTAGGTCTTTCCCTTTAGGTTTTACCCCAACAATGTTTTCATTAGTTTCGCTCACTCTCGAAATCAAGCATTTTACAGCAGGTTGGAGCAGCCTGTATCTCAGCACAGGAATAAGGTAGGGAAGAATTCTAAGGATCATTTTGACTGCCTCCAGAAGTTAGATCAGATGGCAAATTGGATTTGGTGCTAGGTCTTTCCCTTTAGGTTTTACCCCAACAATGTTTTCATTAGTTTCGCTCACTCTCGAAATCAAGCATTTTACAGCAGGTTGGAGCAGCCTGTATCTCAGCACAGGAATAAGGTAGGGAAGAATTCTAAGGATCATTTTGACTGCCTCCAGAAGTTAGATCAGATGGCAAATTGGATTTGGTGCTAGGTCTTTCCCTTTAGGTTTTACCCCAACAATGTTTTCATTAGTTTCGCTCACTCTCGAAATCAAGCATTTTACAGCAGGTTGGAGCAGCCTGTATCTCAGCACAGGAATAAGGTAGGGAAGAATTCTAAGGCTCATTTTGACTGCCTCCAGAAGTTAGATCAGATGGCAAATTGGATTTGGTGCTAGGTCTTTCCCTTTAGGTTTTACCCCAACAATGTTTTCATTAGTTTCGCTCACTCTCGAAATCAAGCATTTTACAGCAGGTTGGAGCAGCCTGTATCTCAGCACAGGAATAAGGTAGGGAAGAATTCTAAGGCTCATTTTGACTGCCTCCAGAAGTTAGATCAGATGGCAAATTGGATTTGGTGCTAGGTCTTTCCCTTTAGGTTTTACCCCAACAATGTTTTCATTAGTTTCGCTCACTCTCGAAATCAAGCATTTTACAGCAGGTTGGAGCAGCCTGTATCTCAGCACAGGAATAAGGTAGGGAAGAATTCTAAGGCTCATTTTGACTGCCTCCAGAAGTTAGATCAGATGGCAAATTGGATTTGGTGCTAGGTCTTTCCCTTTAGGTTTTACCCCAACAATGTTTTCATTAGTTTCGCTCACTCTCGAAATCAAGCATTTTACAGCAGGTTGGAGCAGCCTGTATCTCAGCACAGGAATAAGGTAGGGAAGAATTCTGAGGATCATTTTGACTGCCTCCAGAAGTTAGATCAGATGGCAAATTGGATTTGGTGCTAGGTCTTTCCCTTTAGGTTTTACCCCAACAATGTTTTCATTAGTTTCGCTCACTCTCGAAATCAAGCATTTTACAGCAGGTTGGAGCAGCCTGTATCTCAGCACAGGAATAAGGTAGGGAAGAATTCTAAGGCTCATTTTGACTGCCTCCAGAAGTTAGATCAGATGGCAAATTGGATTTGGTGCTAGGTCTTTCCCTTTAGGTTTTACCCCAACAATGTTTTCATTAGTTTCGCTCACTCTCGAAATCAAGCATTTTACAGCAGGTTGGAGCAGCCTGTATCTCAGCACAGGAATAAGGTAGGGAAGAATTCTAAGGCTCATTTTGACTGCCTCCAGAAGTTAGATCAGATGGCAAATTGGATTTGGTGCTAGGTCTTTCCCTTTAGGTTTTACCCCAACAATGTTTTCATTAGTTTCGCTCACTCTCGAAATCAAGCATTTTACAGCAGGTTGGAGCAGCCTGTATCTCAGCACAGGAATAAGGTAGGGAAGAATTCTAAGGATCATTTTGACTGCCTCCAGAAGTTAGATCAGATGGCAAATTGGATTTGGTGCTAGGTCTTTCCCTTTAGGTTTTACCCCAACAATGTTTTCATTAGTTTCGCTCACTCTCGAAATCAAGCATTTTACAGCAGGTTGGAGCAGCCTGTATCTCAGCACAGGAATAAGGTAGGGAAGAGTTCAAATACTCATTTTGACTGCCTCCAGAAGTTAGATCAGATGGCAAATTGGATTTGGTGCTAGGTCTTTCCCTTTAGGTTTTACCCCAACAATGTTTTCATTAGTTTCGCTCACTCTCGAAATCAAGCATTTTACAGCAGGTTGGAGCAGCCTGTATCTCAGCACAGGAATAAGGTAGGGAAGAATTCTAAGGATCATTTTGACTGCCTCCAGAAGTTAGATCAGATGGCAAATTGGATTTGGTGCTAGGTCTTTCCCTTTAGGTTTTACCCCAACAATGTTTTCATTAGTTTCGCTCACTCTCGAAATCAAGCATTTTACAGCAGGTTGGAGCAGCCTGTATCTCAGCACAGGAATAAGGTAGGGAAGAATTCAAATGCTCATTTTGACTGCCTCCAGAAGTTAGATCAGATGGCAAATTGGATTTGGTGCTAGGTCTTTCCCTTTAGGTTTTACCCCAACAATGTTTTCATTAGTTTCGCTCACTCTCGAAATCAAGCATTTTACAGCAGGTTGGAGCAGCCTGTATCTCAGCACAGGAATAAGGTAGGGAAGAATTCTAAGGATCATTTTGACTGCCTCCAGAAGTTAGATCAGATGGCAAATTGGATTTGGTGCTAGGTCTTTCCCTTTAGGTTTTACCCCAACAATGTTTTCATTAGTTTCGCTCACTCTCGAAATCAAGCATTTTACAGCAGGTTGGAGCAGCCTGTATCTCAGCACAGGAATAAGGTAGGGAAGAATTCTAAGGCTCATTTTGACTGCCTCCAGAAGTTAGATCAGATGGCAAATTGGATTTGGTGCTAGGTCTTTCCCTTTAGGTTTTACCCCAACAATGTTTTCATTAGTTTCGCTCACTCTCGAAATCAAGCATTTTACAGCAGGTTGGAGCAGCCTGTATCTCAGCACAGGAATAAGGTAGGGAAGAATTCTAAGGATCATTTTGACTGCCTCCAGAAGTTAGATCAGATGGCAAATTGGATTTGGTGCTAGGTCTTTCCCTTTAGGTTTTACCCCAACAATGTTTTCATTAGTTTCGCTCACTCTCGAAATCAAGCATTTTACAGCAGGTTGGAGCAGCCTGTATCTCAGCACAGGAATAAGGTAGGGAAGAATTCTAAGGCTCATTTTGACTGCCTCCAGAAGTTAGATCAGATGGCAAATTGGATTTGGTGCTAGGTCTTTCCCTTTAGGTTTTACCCCAACAATGTTTTCATTAGTTTCGCTCACTCTCGAAATCAAGCATTTTACAGCAGGTTGGAGCAGCCTGTATCTCAGCACAGGAATAAGGTAGGGAAGAATTCTAAGGCTCATTTTGACTGCCTCCAGAAGTTAGATCAGATGGCAAATTGGATTTGGTGCTAGGTCTTTCCCTTTAGGTTTTACCCCAACAATGTTTTCATTAGTTTCGCTCACTCTCGAAATCAAGCATTTTACAGCAGGTTGGAGCAGCCTGTATCTCAGCACAGGAATAAGGTAGGGAAGAATTCTAAGGATCATTTTGACTGCCTCCAGAAGTTAGATCAGATGGCAAATTGGATTTGGTGCTAGGTCTTTCCCTTTAGGTTTTACCCCAACAATGTTTTCATTAGTTTCGCTCACTCTCGAAATCAAGCATTTTACAGCAGGTTGGAGCAGCCTGTATCTCAGCACAGGAATAAGGTAGGGAAGAATTCTAAGGATCATTTTGACTGCCTCCAGAAGTTAGATCAGATGGCAAATTGGATTTGGTGCTAGGTCTTTCCCTTTAGGTTTTACCCCAACAATGTTTTCATTAGTTTCGCTCACTCTCGAAATCAAGCATTTTACAGCAGGTTGGAGCAGCCTGTATCTCAGCACAGGAATAAGGTAGGGAAGAATTCAAAGGCTCATTTTGACTGCCTCCAGAAGTTAGATCAGATGGCAAATTGGATTTGGTGCTAGGTCTTTCCCTTTAGGTTTTACCCCAACAATGTTTTCATTAGTTTCGCTCACTCTCGAAATCAAGCATTTTACAGCAGGTTGGAGCAGCCTGTATCTCAGCACAGGAATAAGGTAGGGAAGAATTCTAAGGCTCATTTTGACTGCCTCCAGAAGTTAGATCAGATGGCAAATTGGATTTGGTGCTAGGTCTTTCCCTTTAGGTTTTACCCCAACAATGTTTTCATTAGTTTCGCTCACTCTCGAAATCAAGCATTTTACAGCAGGTTGGAGCAGCCTGTATCTCAGCACAGGAATAAGGTAGGGAAGAATTCAAAGGCTCATTTTGACTGCCTCCAGAAGTTAGATCAGATGGCAAATTGGATTTGGTGCTAGGTCTTTCCCTTTAGGTTTTACCCCAACAATGTTTTCATTAGTTTCGCTCACTCTCGAAATCAAGCATTTTACAGCAGGTTGGAGCAGCCTGTATCTCAGCACAGGAATAAGGTAGGGAAGAATTCTAAGGCTCATTTTGACTGCCTCCAGAAGTTAGATCAGATGGCAAATTGGATTTGGTGCTAGGTCTTTCCCTTTAGGTTTTACCCCAGCAATGTTTTCATTAGTTTCGCTCACTCTCGAAATCAAGCATTTTACAGCAGGTTGGAGCAGCCTGTATCTCAGCACAGGAATAAGGTAGGGAAGAATTCTAAGGCTCATTTTGACTGCCTCCAGAAGTTAGATCAGATGGCAAATTGGATTTGGTGCTAGGTCTTTCCCTTTAGGTTTTACCCCAACAATGTTTTCATTAGTTTCGCTCACTCTCGAAATCAAGCATTTTACAGCAGGTTGGAGCAGCCTGTATCTCAGCACAGGAATAAGGTAGGGAAGAATTCTAAGGCTCATTTTGACTGCCTCCAGAAGTTAGATCAGATGGCAAATTGGATTTGGTGCTAGGTCTTTCCCTTTAGGTTTTACCCCAGCAATGTTTTCATTAGTTTCGCTCACTCTCGAAATCAAGCATTTTACAGCAGGTTGGAGCAGCCTGTATCTCAGCACAGGAATAAGGTAGGGAAGAATTCTAAGGCTCATTTTGACTGCCTCCAGAAGTTAGATCAGATGGCAAATTGGATTTGGTGCTAGGTCTTTCCCTTTAGGTTTTACCCCAACAATGTTTTCATTAGTTTCGCTCACTCTCGAAATCAAGCATTTTACAGCAGGTTGGAGCAGCCTGTATCTCAGCACAGGAATAAGGTAGGGAAGAATTCTAAGGATCATTTTGACTGCCTCCAGAAGTTAGATCAGATGGCAAATTGGATTTGGTGCTAGGTCTTTCCCTTTAGGTTTTACCCCAACAATGTTTTCATTAGTTTCGCTCACTCTCGAAATCAAGCATTTTACAGCAGGTTGGAGCAGCCTGTATCTCAGCACAGGAATAAGGTAGGGAAGAATTCTAAGGATCATTTTGACTGCCTCCAGAAGTTAGATCAGATGGCAAATTGGATTTGGTGCTAGGTCTTTCCCTTTAGGTTTTACCCCAACAATGTTTTCATTAGTTTCGCTCACTCTCGAAATCAAGCATTTTACAGCAGGTTGGAGCAGCCTGTATCTCAGCACAGGAATAAGGTAGGGAAGAATTCTAAGGATCATTTTGACTGCCTCCAGAAGTTAGATCAGATGGCAAATTGGATTTGGTGCTAGGTCTTTCCCTTTAGGTTTTACCCCAACAATGTTTTCATTAGTTTCGCTCACTCTCGAAATCAAGCATTTTACAGCAGGTTGGAGCAGCCTGTATCTCAGCACAGGAATAAGGTAGGGAAGAATTCTAAGGATCATTTTGACTGCCTCCAGAAGTTAGATCAGATGGCAAATTGGATTTGGTGCTAGGTCTTTCCCTTTAGGTTTTACCCCAACAATGTTTTCATTAGTTTCGCTCACTCTCGAAATCAAGCATTTTACAGCAGGTTGGAGCAGCCTGTATCTCAGCACAGGAATAAGGTAGGGAAGAATTCTAAGGATCATTTTGACTGCCTCCAGAAGTTAGATCAGATGGCAAATTGGATTTGGTGCTAGGTCTTTCCCTTTAGGTTTTACCCCAACAATGTTTTCATTAGTTTCGCTCACTCTCGAAATCAAGCATTTTACAGCAGGTTGGAGCAGCCTGTATCTCAGCACAGGAATAAGGTAGGGAAGAATTCTAAGGATCATTTTGACTGCCTCCAGAAGTTAGATCAGATGGCAAATTGGATTTGGTGCTAGGTCTTTCCCTTTAGGTTTTACCCCAACAATGTTTTCATTAGTTTCGCTCACTCTCGAAATCAAGCATTTTACAGCAGGTTGGAGCAGCCTGTATCTCAGCACAGGAATAAGGTAGGGAAGAATTCTAAGGATCATTTTGACTGCCTCCAGAAGTTAGATCAGATGGCAAATTGGATTTGGTGCTAGGTCTTTCCCTTTAGGTTTTACCCCAACAATGTTTTCATTAGTTTCGCTCACTCTCGAAATCAAGCATTTTACAGCAGGTTGGAGCAGCCTGTATCTCAGCACAGGAATAAGGTAGGGAAGAATTCTAAGGATCATTTTGACTGCCTCCAGAAGTTAGATCAGATGGCAAATTGGATTTGGTGCTAGGTCTTTCCCTTTAGGTTTTACCCCAACAATGTTTTCATTAGTTTCGCTCACTCTCGAAATCAAGCATTTTACAGCAGGTTGGAGCAGCCTGTATCTCAGCACAGGAATAAGGTAGGGAAGAATTCTAAGGCTCATTTTGACTGCCTCCAGAAGTTAGATCAGATGGCAAATTGGATTTGGTGCTAGGTCTTTCCCTTTAGGTTTTACCCCAACAATGTTTTCATTAGTTTCGCTCACTCTCGAAATCAAGCATTTTACAGCAGGTTGGAGCAGCCTGTATCTCAGCACAGGAATAAGGTAGGGAAGAATTCTAAGGCTCATTTTGACTGCCTCCAGAAGTTAGATCAGATGGCAAATTGGATTTGGTGCTAGGTCTTTCCCTTTAGGTTTTACCCCAACAATGTTTTCATTAGTTTCGCTCACTCTCGAAATCAAGCATTTTACAGCAGGTTGGAGCAGCCTGTATCTCAGCACAGGAATAAGGTAGGGAAGAATTCTAAGGCTCATTTTGACTGCCTCCAGAAGTTAGATCAGATGGCAAATTGGATTTGGTGCTAGGTCTTTCCCTTTAGGTTTTACCCCAACAATGTTTTCATTAGTTTCGCTCACTCTCGAAATCAAGCATTTTACAGCAGGTTGGAGCAGCCTGTATCTCAGCACAGGAATAAGGTAGGGAAGAATTCTGAGGATCATTTTGACTGCCTCCAGAAGTTAGATCAGATGGCAAATTGGATTTGGTGCTAGGTCTTTCCCTTTAGGTTTTACCCCAACAATGTTTTCATTAGTTTCGCTCACTCTCGAAATCAAGCATTTTACAGCAGGTTGGAGCAGCCTGTATCTCAGCACAGGAATAAGGTAGGGAAGAATTCTAAGGCTCATTTTGACTGCCTCCAGAAGTTAGATCAGATGGCAAATTGGATTTGGTGCTAGGTCTTTCCCTTTAGGTTTTACCCCAACAATGTTTTCATTAGTTTCGCTCACTCTCGAAATCAAGCATTTTACAGCAGGTTGGAGCAGCCTGTATCTCAGCACAGGAATAAGGTAGGGAAGAATTCTAAGGCTCATTTTGACTGCCTCCAGAAGTTAGATCAGATGGCAAATTGGATTTGGTGCTAGGTCTTTCCCTTTAGGTTTTACCCCAACAATGTTTTCATTAGTTTCGCTCACTCTCGAAATCAAGCATTTTACAGCAGGTTGGAGCAGCCTGTATCTCAGCACAGGAATAAGGTAGGGAAGAATTCTAAGGATCATTTTGACTGCCTCCAGAAGTTAGATCAGATGGCAAATTGGATTTGGTGCTAGGTCTTTCCCTTTAGGTTTTACCCCAACAATGTTTTCATTAGTTTCGCTCACTCTCGAAATCAAGCATTTTACAGCAGGTTGGAGCAGCCTGTATCTCAGCACAGGAATAAGGTAGGGAAGAGTTCAAATACTCATTTTGACTGCCTCCAGAAGTTAGATCAGATGGCAAATTGGATTTGGTGCTAGGTCTTTCCCTTTAGGTTTTACCCCAACAATGTTTTCATTAGTTTCGCTCACTCTCGAAATCAAGCATTTTACAGCAGGTTGGAGCAGCCTGTATCTCAGCACAGGAATAAGGTAGGGAAGAATTCTAAGGATCATTTTGACTGCCTCCAGAAGTTAGATCAGATGGCAAATTGGATTTGGTGCTAGGTCTTTCCCTTTAGGTTTTACCCCAACAATGTTTTCATTAGTTTCGCTCACTCTCGAAATCAAGCATTTTACAGCAGGTTGGAGCAGCCTGTATCTCAGCACAGGAATAAGGTAGGGAAGAATTCAAATGCTCATTTTGACTGCCTCCAGAAGTTAGATCAGATGGCAAATTGGATTTGGTGCTAGGTCTTTCCCTTTAGGTTTTACCCCAACAATGTTTTCATTAGTTTCGCTCACTCTCGAAATCAAGCATTTTACAGCAGGTTGGAGCAGCCTGTATCTCAGCACAGGAATAAGGTAGGGAAGAATTCTAAGGATCATTTTGACTGCCTCCAGAAGTTAGATCAGATGGCAAATTGGATTTGGTGCTAGGTCTTTCCCTTTAGGTTTTACCCCAACAATGTTTTCATTAGTTTCGCTCACTCTCGAAATCAAGCATTTTACAGCAGGTTGGAGCAGCCTGTATCTCAGCACAGGAATAAGGTAGGGAAGAATTCTAAGGCTCATTTTGACTGCCTCCAGAAGTTAGATCAGATGGCAAATTGGATTTGGTGCTAGGTCTTTCCCTTTAGGTTTTACCCCAACAATGTTTTCATTAGTTTCGCTCACTCTCGAAATCAAGCATTTTACAGCAGGTTGGAGCAGCCTGTATCTCAGCACAGGAATAAGGTAGGGAAGAATTCTAAGGATCATTTTGACTGCCTCCAGAAGTTAGATCAGATGGCAAATTGGATTTGGTGCTAGGTCTTTCCCTTTAGGTTTTACCCCAACAATGTTTTCATTAGTTTCGCTCACTCTCGAAATCAAGCATTTTACAGCAGGTTGGAGCAGCCTGTATCTCAGCACAGGAATAAGGTAGGGAAGAATTCTAAGGATCATTTTGACTGCCTCCAGAAGTTAGATCAGATGGCAAATTGGATTTGGTGCTAGGTCTTTCCCTTTAGGTTTTACCCCAACAATGTTTTCATTAGTTTCGCTCACTCTCGAAATCAAGCATTTTACAGCAGGTTGGAGCAGCCTGTATCTCAGCACAGGAATAAGGTAGGGAAGAATTCTAAGGATCATTTTGACTGCCTCCAGAAGTTAGATCAGATGGCAAATTGGATTTGGTGCTAGGTCTTTCCCTTTAGGTTTTACCCCAACAATGTTTTCATTAGTTTCGCTCACTCTCGAAATCAAGCATTTTACAGCAGGTTGGAGCAGCCTGTATCTCAGCACAGGAATAAGGTAGGGAAGAATTCAAAGGCTCATTTTGACTGCCTCCAGAAGTTAGATCAGATGGCAAATTGGATTTGGTGCTAGGTCTTTCCCTTTAGGTTTTACCCCAACAATGTTTTCATTAGTTTCGCTCACTCTCGAAATCAAGCATTTTACAGCAGGTTGGAGCAGCCTGTATCTCAGCACAGGAATAAGGTAGGGAAGAATTCTAAGGCTCATTTTGACTGCCTCCAGAAGTTAGATCAGATGGCAAATTGGATTTGGTGCTAGGTCTTTCCCTTTAGGTTTTACCCCAACAATGTTTTCATTAGTTTCGCTCACTCTCGAAATCAAGCATTTTACAGCAGGTTGGAGCAGCCTGTATCTCAGCACAGGAATAAGGTAGGGAAGAATTCAAAGGCTCATTTTGACTGCCTCCAGAAGTTAGATCAGATGGCAAATTGGATTTGGTGCTAGGTCTTTCCCTTTAGGTTTTACCCCAACAATGTTTTCATTAGTTTCGCTCACTCTCGAAATCAAGCATTTTACAGCAGGTTGGAGCAGCCTGTATCTCAGCACAGGAATAAGGTAGGGAAGAATTCTAAGGCTCATTTTGACTGCCTCCAGAAGTTAGATCAGATGGCAAATTGGATTTGGTGCTAGGTCTTTCCCTTTAGGTTTTACCCCAGCAATGTTTTCATTAGTTTCGCTCACTCTCGAAATCAAGCATTTTACAGCAGGTTGGAGCAGCCTGTATCTCAGCACAGGAATAAGGTAGGGAAGAATTCTAAGGCTCATTTTGACTGCCTCCAGAAGTTAGATCAGATGGCAAATTGGATTTGGTGCTAGGTCTTTCCCTTTAGGTTTTACCCCAACAATGTTTTCATTAGTTTCGCTCACTCTCGAAATCAAGCATTTTACAGCAGGTTGGAGCAGCCTGTATCTCAGCACAGGAATAAGGTAGGGAAGAATTCTAAGGATCATTTTGACTGCCTCCAGAAGTTAGATCAGATGGCAAATTGGATTTGGTGCTAGGTCTTTCCCTTTAGGTTTTACCCCAACAATGTTTTCATTAGTTTCGCTCACTCTCGAAATCAAGCATTTTACAGCAGGTTGGAGCAGCCTGTATCTCAGCACAGGAATAAGGTAGGGAAGAATTCTAAGGATCATTTTGACTGCCTCCAGAAGTTAGATCAGATGGCAAATTGGATTTGGTGCTAGGTCTTTCCCTTTAGGTTTTACCCCAACAATGTTTTCATTAGTTTCGCTCACTCTCGAAATCAAGCATTTTACAGCAGGTTGGAGCAGCCTGTATCTCAGCACAGGAATAAGGTAGGGAAGAATTCTAAGGATCATTTTGACTGCCTCCAGAAGTTAGATCAGATGGCAAATTGGATTTGGTGCTAGGTCTTTCCCTTTAGGTTTTACCCCAACAATGTTTTCATTAGTTTCGCTCACTCTCGAAATCAAGCATTTTACAGCAGGTTGGAGCAGCCTGTATCTCAGCACAGGAATAAGGTAGGGAAGAATTCTAAGGATCATTTTGACTGCCTCCAGAAGTTAGATCAGATGGCAAATTGGATTTGGTGCTAGGTCTTTCCCTTTAGGTTTTACCCCAACAATGTTTTCATTAGTTTCGCTCACTCTCGAAATCAAGCATTTTACAGCAGGTTGGAGCAGCCTGTATCTCAGCACAGGAATAAGGTAGGGAAGAATTCTAAGGATCATTTTGACTGCCTCCAGAAGTTAGATCAGATGGCAAATTGGATTTGGTGCTAGGTCTTTCCCTTTAGGTTTTACCCCAACAATGTTTTCATTAGTTTCGCTCACTCTCGAAATCAAGCATTTTACAGCAGGTTGGAGCAGCCTGTATCTCAGCGCAGGAATAAGGTAGGGAAGAATTCAAAGGCTCATTTTGACTGCCTCCAGAAGTTAGATCAGATGGCAAATTGGATTTGGTGCTAGGTCTTTCCCTTTAGGTTTTACCCCAACAATGTTTTCATTAGTTTCGCTCACTCTCGAAATCAAGCATTTTACAGCAGGTTGGAGCAGCCTGTATCTCAGCACAGGAATAAGGTAGGGAAGAATTCTAAGGATCATTTTGACTGCCTCCAGAAGTTAGATCAGATGGCAAATTGGATTTGGTGCTAGGTCTTTCCCTTTAGGTTTTACCCCAACAATGTTTTCATTAGTTTCGCTCACTCTCGAAATCAAGCATTTTACAGCAGGTTGGAGCAGCCTGTATCTCAGCACAGGAATAAGGTAGGGAAGAATTCTAAGGATCATTTTGACTGCCTCCAGAAGTTAGATCAGATGGCAAATTGGATTTGGTGCTAGGTCTTTCCCTTTAGGTTTTACCCCAACAATGTTTTCATTAGTTTCGCTCACTCTCGAAATCAAGCATTTTACAGCAGGTTGGAGCAGCCTGTATCTCAGCACAGGAATAAGGTAGGGAAGAATTCTAAGGCTCATTTTGACTGCCTCCAGAAGTTAGATCAGATGGCAAATTGGATTTGGTGCTAGGTCTTTCCCTTTAGGTTTTACCCCAACAATGTTTTCATTAGTTTCGCTCACTCTCGAAATCAAGCATTTTACAGCAGGTTGGAGCAGCCTGTATCTCAGCACAGGAATAAGGTAGGGAAGAATTCTAAGGCTCATTTTGACTGCCTCCAGAAGTTAGATCAGATGGCAAATTGGATTTGGTGCTAGGTCTTTCCCTTTAGGTTTTACCCCAACAATGTTTTCATTAGTTTCGCTCACTCTCGAAATCAAGCATTTTACAGCAGGTTGGAGCAGCCTGTATCTCAGCACAGGAATAAGGTAGGGAAGAATTCTAAGGCTCATTTTGACTGCCTCCAGAAGTTAGATCAGATGGCAAATTGGATTTGGTGCTAGGTCTTTCCCTTTAGGTTTTACCCCAACAATGTTTTCATTAGTTTCGCTCACTCTCGAAATCAAGCATTTTACAGCAGGTTGGAGCAGCCTGTATCTCAGCACAGGAATAAGGTAGGGAAGAATTCTGAGGATCATTTTGACTGCCTCCAGAAGTTAGATCAGATGGCAAATTGGATTTGGTGCTAGGTCTTTCCCTTTAGGTTTTACCCCAACAATGTTTTCATTAGTTTCGCTCACTCTCGAAATCAAGCATTTTACAGCAGGTTGGAGCAGCCTGTATCTCAGCACAGGAATAAGGTAGGGAAGAATTCTAAGGATCATTTTGACTGCCTCCAGAAGTTAGATCAGATGGCAAATTGGATTTGGTGCTAGGTCTTTTCCCTTTAGGTTTTACCCCAACAATGTTTTCATTAGTTTCGCTCACTCTCGAAATCAAGCATTTTACAGCAGGTTGGAGCAGCCTGTATCTCAGCACAGGAATAAGGTAGGGAAGAATTCTAAGGATCATTTTGACTGCCTCCAGAAGTTAGATCAGATGGCAAATTGGATTTGGTGCTAGGTCTTTCCCTTTAGGTTTTACCCCAACAATGTTTTCATTAGTTTCGCTCACTCTCAAAATCAAGCATTTTACAGCAGGTTGGAGCAGCCTGTATCTCAGCACAGGAATAAGGTAGGGAAGAATTCTAAGGATCATTTTGACTGCCTCCAGAAGTTAGATCAGATGGCAAATTGGATTTGGTGCTAGGTCTTTCCCTTTAGGTTTTACCCCAACAATGTTTTCATTAGTTTCGCTCACTCTCGAAATCAAGCATTTTACAGCAGGTTGGAGCAGCCTGTATCTCAGCACAGGAATAAGGTAGGGAAGAATTCTAAGGATCATTTTGACTGCCTCCAGAAGTTAGATCAGATGGCAAATTGGATTTGGTGCTAGGTCTTTCCCTTTAGGTTTTACCCCAACAATGTTTTCATTAGTTTCGCTCACTCTCGAAATCAAGCATTTTACAGCAGGTTGGAGCAGCCTGTATCTCAGCACAGGAATAAGGTAGGGAAGAATTCTAAGGCTCATTTTGACTGCCTCCAGAAGTTAGATCAGATGGCAAATTGGATTTGGTGCTAGGTCTTTCCCTTTAGGTTTTACCCCAACAATGTTTTCATTAGTTTCGCTCACTCTCGAAATCAAGCATTTTACAGCAGGTTGGAGCAGCCTGTATCTCAGCACAGGAATAAGGTAGGGAAGAATTCTAAGGATCATTTTGACTGCCTCCAGAAGTTAGATCAGATGGCAAATTGGATTTGGTGCTAGGTCTTTCCCTTTAGGTTTTACCCCAACAATGTTTTCATTAGTTTCGCTCACTCTCGAAATCAAGCATTTTACAGCAGGTTGGAGCAGCCTGTATCTCAGCACAGGAATAAGGTAGGGAAGAATTCTAAGGATCATTTTGACTGCCTCCAGAAGTTAGATCAGATGGCAAATTGGATTTGGTGCTAGGTCTTTCCCTTTAGGTTTTACCCCAACAATGTTTTCATTAGTTTCGCTCACTCTCGAAAGCAAGCATTTTACAGCAGGTTGGAGCAGCCTGTATCTCAGCACAGGAATAAGGTAGGGAAGAATTCTAAGGATCATTTTGACTGCCTCCAGAAGTTAGATCAGATGGCAAATTGGATTTGGTGCTAGGTCTTTCCCTTTAGGTTTTACCCCAACAATGTTTTCATTAGTTTCGCTCACTCTCGAAATCAAGCATTTTACAGCAGGTTGGAGCAGCCTGTATCTCAGCACAGGAATAAGGTAGGGAAGAATTCTAAGGCTCATTTTGACTGCCTCCAGAAGTTAGATCAGATGGCAAATTGGATTTGGTGCTAGGTCTTTCCCTTTAGGTTTTACCCCAACAATGTTTTCATTAGTTTCGCTCACTCTCGAAATCAAGCATTTTACAGCAGGTTGGAGCAGCCTGTATCTCAGCACAGGAATAAGGTAGGGAAGAATTCTAAGGCTCCTTTTGACTGCCTCCAGAAGTTAGATCAGATGGCAAATTGGATTTGGTGCTAGGTCTTTCCCTTTAGGTTTTACCCCAACAATGTTTTCATTAGTTTCGCTCACTCTCGAAATCAAGCATTTTACAGCAGGTTGGAGCAGCCTGTATCTCAGCACAGGAATAAGGTAGGGAAGAATTCTAAGGATCATTTTGACTGCCTCCAGAAGTTAGATCAGATGGCAAATTGGATTTGGTGCTAGGTCTTTCCCTTTAGGTTTTACCCCAACAATGTTTTCATTAGTTTAGCTCACTCTCGAAATCAAGCATTTTACAGCAGGATGGAGCAGCCTGTATCTCAGCACAGGAATAAGGTAGGGAAGAATTCTAAGGCTCATTTTGACTGCCTCCAGAAGTTAGATCAGATGGCAAATAGGATTTGGTGCTAGGTCTTTCCCTTTAGGTTTTACCCCAACAATGTTTTCATTAGTTTCGCTCACTCTCGAAATCAAGCATTTTACAGCAGGTTGGAGCAGCCTGTATCTCAGCACAGGAATAAGGTAGGGAAGAATTCTAAGGCTCATTTTGACTGCCTCCAGAAGTTAGATCAGATGGCAAATTGGATTTGGTGCTAGGTCTTTCCCTTTAGGTTTTACCCCAACAATGTTTTCATTAGTTTCGCTCACTCTCGAAATCAAGCATTTTACAGCAGGTTGGAGCAGCCTGTATCTCAGCACAGGAATAAGGTAGGGAAGAATTCTAAGGCTCCTTTTGACTGCCTCCAGAAGTTAGATCAGATGGCAAATTGGATTTGGTGCTAGGTCTTTCCCTTTAGGTTTTTACCCCAACAATGTTTTCATTAGTTTCGCTCACTCTCGAAATCAAGCATTTTACAGCAGGTTGGAGCAGCCTGTATCTCAGCACAGGAATAAGGTAGGGAAGAATTCTAAGGCTCATTTTGACTGCCTCCAGAAGTTAGATCAGATGGCAAATTGGATTTGGTGCTAGGTCTTTCCCTTTAGGTTTTACCCCAACAATGTTTTCATTAGTTTAGCTCACTCTCGAAATCAAGCATTTTACAGCAGGATGGAGCAGCCCTGTATCTCAGCACAGGAATAAGGTAGGGAAGAATTCTAAGGCTCATTTTGACTGCCCAGAAGTTAGATCAGATGGCAAATTGGATTTGGTGCTAGGTCTTTCCCTTTAGGTTTTACCCCAACAATGTTTTCATTAGTTTCGCTCACTCTCGAAATCAAGCATTTTACAGCAGGTTGGAGCAGCCTGTATCTCAGCACAGGAATAAGGTAGGGAAGAATTCTAAGGCTCATTTTGACTGCCTCCAGAAGTTAGATCAGATGGCAAATTGGATTTGGTGCTAGGTCTTTCCCTTTAGGTTTTACCCAACAATGTTTTCATTAGTTTCGCTCACTCTCGAAATCAAGCATTTTACAGCAGGTTGGAGCAGCCTGTATCTCAGCACAGGAATAAGGTAGGGAAGAATTCTAAGGATCATTTTGACTGCCTCCAGAAGTTAGATCAGATGGCAAATTGGATTTGGTGCTAGGTCTTTCCCTTTAGGTTTTACCCCAACAATGTTTTCATTAGTTTCGCTCACTCTCGAAATCAAGCATTTTACAGCAGGTTGGAGCAGCCTGTATCTCAGCACAGGAATAAGGTAGGGAAGAATTCTAAGGCTCATTTTGACTGCCTCCAGAAGTTAGATCAGATGGCAAATTGGATTTGGTGCTAGGTCTTTCCCTTTAGGTTTTACCCCAACAATGTTTTCATTAGTTTCGCTCACTCTCGAAATCAAGCATTTTACAGCAGGTTGGAGCAGCCTGTATCTCAGCACAGGAATAAGGTAGGAAGAATTCTAAGGCTCATTTTGACTGCCTCCAGAAGTTAGATCAGATGGCAAATTGGATTTGGTGCTAGGTCTTTCCCTTTAGGTTTTACCCCAACAATGTTTTCATTAGTTTCGCTCACTCTCGAAATCAAGCATTTTACAGCAGGTTGGAGCAGCCTGTATCTCAGCACAGGAATAAGGTAGGGAAGAATTCTAAGGATCATTTTGACTGCCTCCAGAAGTTAGATCAGATGGCAAATTGGATTTGGTGCTAGGTCTTTCCCTTTAGGTTTTACCCCAACAATGTTTTCATTAGTTTCGCTCACTCTCGAAATCAAGCATTTTACAGCAGGTTGGAGCAGCCTGTATCTCAGCACAGGAATAAGGTAGGGAAGAATTCTAAGGATCATTTTGACTGCCTCCAGAAGTTAGATCAGATGGCAAATTGGATTTGGTGCTAGGTCTTTCCCTTTAGGTTTTACCCCAACAATGTTTTCATTAGTTTCGCTCACTCTCGAAATCAAGCATTTTACAGCAGGTTGGAGCAGCCTGTATCTCAGCACAGGAATAAGGTAGGGAAGAATTCTAAGGCTCATTTTGACTGCCTCCAGAAGTTAGATCAGATGGCAAATTGGATTTGGTGCTAGGTCTTTCCCTTTAGGTTTTACCCCAACAATGTTTTCATTAGTTTCGCTCACTCTCGAAATCAAGCATTTTACAGCAGGTTGGAGCAGCCTGTATCTCAGCACAGGAATAAGGTAGGGAAGAATTCTAAGGCTCATTTTGACTGCCTCCAGAAGTTAGATCAGATGGCAAATTGGATTTGGTGCTAGGTCTTTCCCTTTAGGTTTTACCCCAACAATGTTTTCATTAGTTTCGCTCACTCTCGAAATCAAGCATTTTACAGCAGGTTGGAGCAGCCTGTATCTCAGCACAGGAATAAGGTAGGGAAGAATTCTAAGGCTCCTTTTGACTGCCTCCAGAAGTTAGATCAGATGGCAAATTGGATTTGGTGCTAGGTCTTTCCCTTTAGGTTTTACCCCAACAATGTTTTCATTAGTTTCGCTCACTCTCGAAATCAAGCATTTTACAGCAGGTTGGAGCAGCCTGTATCTCAGCACAGGAATAAGGTAGGGAAGAATTCTAAGGATCATTTTGACTGCCTCCAGAAGTTAGATCAGATGGCAAATTGGATTTGGTGCTAGGTCTTTCCTTTAGGTTTTACCCCAACAATGTTTTCATTAGTTTAGCTCACTCTCGAAATCAAGCATTTTACAGCAGGATGGAGCAGCCTGTATCTCAGCACAGGAATAAGGTAGGGAAGAATTCTAAGGCTCATTTTGACTGCCTCCAGAAGTTAGATCAGATGGCAAATTGGATTTGGTGCTAGGTCTTTCCCTTTAGGTTTTACCCCAACAATGTTTTCATTAGTTTCGCTCACTCTCGAAATCAAGCATTTTACAGCAGGTTGGAGCAGCCTGTATCTCAGCACAGGAATAAGGTAGGGAAGAATTCTAAGGATCATTTTGACTGCCTCCAGAAGTTAGATCAGATGGCAAATTGGATTTGGTGCTAGGTCTTTCCCTTTAGGTTTTACCCCAACAATGTTTTCATTAGTTTCGCTCACTCTCGAAATCAAGCATTTACAGCAGGTTGGAGCAGCCTGTATCTCAGCACAGGAATAAGGTAGGGAAGAATTCTAAGGCTCCTTTTGACTGCCTCCAGAAGTTAGATCAGATGGCAAATTGGATTTGGTGCTAGGTCTTTCCCTTTAGGTTTTACCCCAACAATGTTTTCATTAGTTTCGCTCACTCTCGAAATCAAGCATTTTACAGCAGGTTGGAGCAGCCTGTATCTCAGCACAGGAATAAGGTAGGGAAGAATTCTAAGGCTCATTTTGACTGCCTCCAGAAGTTAGATCAGATGGCAAATTGGATTGGTGCTAGGTCTTTCCCTTTAGGTTTTACCCCAACAATGTTTTTCATTAGTTTAGCTCACTCTCGAAATCAAGCATTTTACAGCAGGATGGAGCAGCCTGTATCTCAGCACAGGAATAAGGTAGGGAAGAATTCTAAGGCTCATTTTGACTGCCTCCAGAAGTTAGATCAGATGGCAAATTGGATTTGGTGCTAGGTCTTTCCCTTTAGGTTTTACCCAACAATGTTTTCATTAGTTTCGCTCACTCTCGAAATCAAGCATTTTACAGCAGGTTGGAGCAGCCTGTATCTCAGCACAGGAATAAGGTAGGGAAGAATTCTAAGGCTCATTTTGACTGCCTCCAGAAGTTAGATCAGATGGCAAATTGGATTTGGTGCTAGGTCTTTCCCTTTAGGTTTTACCCCAACAATGTTTTCATTAGTTTCGCTCACTCTCGAAATCAAGCATTTTACAGCAGGTTGGAGCAGCCTGTATCTCAGCACAGGAATAAGGTAGGGAAGAATTCTAAGGATCATTTTGACTGCCTCCAGAAGTTAGATCAGATGGCAAATTGGATTTGGTGCTAGGTCTTTCCCTTTAGGTTTTACCCCAACAATGTTTTCATTAGTTTCGCTCACTCTCGAAATCAAGCATTTTACAGCAGGTTGGAGCAGCCTGTATCTCAGCACAGGAATAAGGTAGGGAAGAATTCTAAGGCTCATTTTGACTGCCTCCAGAAGTTAGATCAGATGGCAAATTGGATTTGGTGCTAGGTCTTTCCCTTTAGGTTTTACCCCAACAATGTTTTCATTAGTTTCGCTCACTCTCGAAATCAAGCATTTTACAGCAGGTTGGAGCAGCCTGTATCTCAGCACAGGAATAAGGTAGGGAAGAATTCTAAGGCTCATTTTGACTGCCTCCAGAAGTTAGATCAGATGGCAAATTGGATTTGGTGCTAGGTCTTTCCCTTTAGGTTTTACCCCAACAATGTTTTCATTAGTTTCGCTCACTCTCGAAATCAAGCATTTTACAGCAGGTTGGAGCAGCCTGTATCTCAGCACAGGAATAAGGTAGGGAAGAATTCTAAGGATCATTTTGACTGCCTCCAGAAGTTAGATCAGATGGCAAATTGGATTTGGTGCTAGGTCTTTCCCTTTAGGTTTTACCCCAACAATGTTTTCATTAGTTTCGCTCACTCTCGAAATCAAGCATTTTACAGCAGGTTGGAGCAGCCTGTATCTCAGCACAGGAATAAGGTAGGGAAGAATTCTAAGGATCATTTTGACTGCCTCCAGAAGTTAGATCAGATGGCAAATTGGATTTGGTGCTAGGTCTTTCCCTTTAGGTTTTACCCCAACAATGTTTTCATTAGTTTCGCTCACTCTCGAAATCAAGCATTTTACAGCAGGTTGGAGCAGCCTGTATCTCAGCACAGGAATAAGGTAGGGAAGAATTCTAAGGCTCATTTTGACTGCCTCCAGAAGTTAGATCAGATGGCAAATTGGATTTGGTGCTAGGTCTTTCCCTTTAGGTTTTACCCCAACAATGTTTTCATTAGTTTCGCTCACTCTCGAAATCAAGCATTTTACAGCAGGTTGGAGCAGCCTGTATCTCAGCACAGGAATAAGGTAGGGAAGAATTCTAAGGATCATTTTGACTGCCTCCAGAAGTTAGATCAGATGGCAAATTGGATTTGGGTGCTAGGTCTTTCCCTTTAGGTTTTACCCCAACAATGTTTTCATTAGTTTTCGCTCACTCTCGAAATCAAGCATTTTACAGCAGGTTGGAGCAGCCTGTATCTCAGCACAGGAATAAGGTAGGGAAGAATTCTAAGGCTCATTTTGACTGCCTCCAGAAGTTAGATCAGATGGCAAATTGGATTTGGTGCTAGGTCTTTCCCTTTAGGTTTTACCCCAACAATGTTTTCATTAGTTTCGCTCACTCTCGAAATCAAGCATTTTACAGCAGGTTGGAGCAGCCTGTATCTCAGCACAGGAATAAGGTAGGGAAGAATTCAAAGGCTCATTTTGACTGCCTCCAGAAGTTAGATCAGATGGCAAATTGGATTTGGTGCTAGGTCTTTCCCTTTAGGTTTTACCCCAACAATGTTTTCATTAGTTTCGCTCACTCTCGAAATCAAGCATTTTACAGCAGGTTGGAGCAGCCTGTATCTCAGCACAGGAATAAGGTAGGGAAGAATTCTAAGGATCATTTTGACTGCCTCCAGAAGTTAGATCAGATGGCAAATTGGATTTGGTGCTAGGTCTTTCCCTTTAGGTTTTACCCCAACAATGTTTTCATTAGTTTCGCTCACTCTCGAAATCAAGCATTTTACAGCAGGTTGGAGCAGCCTGTATCTCAGCACAGGAATAAGGTAGGGAAGAATTCTAAGGCTCATTTTGACTGCCTCCAGAAGTTAGATCAGATGGCAAATTGGATTTGGTGCTAGGTCTTTCCCTTTAGGTTTTACCCCAACAATGTTTTCATTAGTTTCGCTCACTCTCGAAATCAAGCATTTTACAGCAGGTTGGAGCAGCCTGTATCTCAGCACAGGAATAAGGTAGGGAAGAATTCTAAGGATCATTTTGACTGCCTCCAGAAGTTAGATCAGATGGCAAATTGGATTTGGTGCTAGGTCTTTCCCTTTAGGTTTTACCCCAACAATGTTTTCATTAGTTTCGCTCACTCTCGAAATCAAGCATTTTACAGCAGGTTGGAGCAGCCTGTATCTCAGCACAGGAATAAGGTAGGGAAGAATTCTAAGGCTCATTTTGACTGCCTCCAGAAGTTAGATCAGATGGCAAATTGGATTTGGTGCTAGGTCTTTCCCTTTAGGTTTTACCCCAACAATGTTTTCATTAGTTTCGCTCACTCTCGAAATCAAGCATTTTACAGCAGGTTGGAGCAGCCTATATCTCAGCACAGGAATAAGGTAGGGAAGAATTCTAAGGCTCATTTTGACTGCCTCCAGAAGTTAGATCAGATGGCAAATTGGATTTGGTGCTAGGTCTTTCCCTTTAGGTTTTACCCCAACAATGTTTTCATTAGTTTCGCTCACTCTCGAAATCAAGCATTTTACAGCAGGTTGGAGCAGCCTGTATCTCAGCACAGGAATAAGGTAGGGAAGAATTCTAAGGATCATTTTGACTGCCTCCAGAAGTTAGATCAGATGGCAAATTGGATTTGGTGCTAGGTCTTTCCCTTTAGGTTTTACCCCAACAATGTTTTCATTAGTTTCGCTCACTCTCGAAATCAAGCATTTTACAGCAGGTTGGAGCAGCCTGTATCTCAGCACAGGAATAAGGTAGGGAAGAATTCTAAGGCTCATTTTGACTGCCTCCAGAAGTTAGATCAGATGGCAAATTGGATTTGGTGCTAGGTCTTTCCCTTTAGGTTTTACCCCAACAATGTTTTCATTAGTTTCGCTCACTCTCGAAATCAAGCATTTTACAGCAGGTTGGAGCAGCCTGTATCTCAGCACAGGAATAAGGTAGGGAAGAATTCTAAGGCTCATTTTGACTGCCTCCAGAAGTTAGATCAGATGGCAAATTGGATTTGGTGCTAGGTCTTTCCCTTTAGGTTTTACCCCAACAATGTTTTCATTAGTTTCGCTCACTCTCGAAATCAAGCATTTTACAGCAGGTTGGAGCAGCCTGTATCTCAGCACAGGAATAAGGTAGGGAAGAATTCAAAGGCTCATTTTGACTGCCTCCAGAAGTTAGATCAGATGGCAAATTGGATTTGGTGCTAGGTCTTTCCCTTTAGGTTTTACCCCAACAATGTTTTCATTAGTTTCGCTCACTCTCGAAATCAAGCATTTTACAGCAGGTTGGAGCAGCCTGTATCTCAGCACAGGAATAAGGTAGGGAAGAATTCTAAGGCTCATTTTGACTGCCTCCAGAAGTTAGATCAGATGGCAAATTGGATTTGGTGCTAGGTCTTTCCCTTTAGGTTTTACCCCAACAATGTTTTCATTAGTTTCGCTCACTCTCGAAATCAAGCATTTTACAGCAGGTTGGAGCAGCCTGTATCTCAGCACAGGAATAAGGTAGGGAAGAATTCTAAGGCTCATTTTGACTGCCTCCAGAAGTTAGATCAGATGGCAAATTGGATTTGGTGCTAGGTCTTTCCCTTTAGGTTTTACCCCAACAATGTTTTCATTAGTTTCGCTCACTCTCGAAATCAAGCATTTTACAGCAGGTTGGAGCAGCCTGTATCTCAGCACAGGAATAAGGTAGGGAAGAATTCTAAGGATCATTTTGACTGCCTCCAGAAGTTAGATCAGATGGCAAATTGAATTTGGTGCTAGGTCTTTCCCTTTAGGTTTTACCCCAACAATGTTTTCATTAGTTTCGCTCACTCTCGAAATCAAGCATTTTACAGCAGGTTGGAGCAGCCTGTATCTCAGCACAGGAATAAGGTAGGGAAGAATTCTAAGGATCATTTTGACTGCCTCCAGAAGTTAGATCAGATGGCAAATTGGATTTGGTGCTAGGTCTTTCCCTTTAGGTTTTACCCCAACATGTTTTCATTAGTTTCGCTCACTCTCGAAATCAAGCATTTTACAGCAGGTTGGAGCAGCCTGTATCTCAGCACAGGAATAAGGTAGGGAAGAATTCTAAGGATCATTTTGACTGCCTCCAGAAGTTAGATCAGATGGCAAATTGGATTTGGTGCTAGGTCTTTCCCTTTAGGTTTTACCCCAACAATGTTTTCATTAGTTTCGCTCACTCTCGAAATCAAGCATTTTACAGCAGGTTGGAGCAGCCTGTATCTCAGCACAGGAATAAGGTAGGGAAGAATTCTAAGGATCATTTTGACTGCCTCCAGAAGTTAGATCAGATGGCAAATTGGATTTGGTGCTAGGTCTTTCCCTTTAGGTTTTTACCCCAACAATGTTTTCATTAGTTTCGCTCACTCTCGAAATCAAGCATTTTACAGCAGGATGGAGCAGCCTGTATCTCAGCACAGGAATAAGGTAGGGAAGAATTCTAAGGATCATTTTGACTGCCTCCAGAAGTTAGATCAGATGGCAAATTGGATTTGGTGCTAGGTCTTTCCCTTTAGGTTTTACCCCAACAATGTTTTCATTAGTTTCGCTCACTCTCGAAATCAAGCATTTTACAGCAGGTTGGAGCAGCCTGTATCTCAGCACAGGAATAAGGTAGGGAAGAATTCTAAGGATCATTTTGACTGCC
>NW_027144135.1:0-41637 GCF_026170545.1 Melanerpes formicivorus | reverse complement strand
CCTTCTGGAGGCAGTCAAAATGATCCTTTGAATTCTTCCCTACCTTATTCCTGTGCTGAGATACAGGCTGCTCCAACCTGCTGTAAAATGCTTGATTTCGAGAGTGAGCGAAACTAATGAAAACATTGTTGGGGTAAAACCTAAAGGGAAAGACCTAGCACCAAATCCAATTTGCCATCTGATCTAACTTCTGGAGGCAGTCAAAATGAGCCTTAGAATTCTTCCCTACCTTATTCCTGTGCTGAGATACAGGCTGCTCCAACCTGCTGTAAAATGCTTGATTTCGAGAGTGAGCGAAACTAATGAAAACATTGTTGGGGTAAAACCTAAAGGGAAAGACCTAGCACCAAATCCAATTTGCCATCTGATCTAACTTCTGGAGGCAGTCAAAATGAGCCTTAGAATTCTTCCCTACCTTATTCCTGTGCTGAGATACAGGCTGCTCCAACCTGCTGTAAAATGCTTGATTTCGAGAGTGAGCGAAACTAATGAAAACATTGTTGGGGTAAAACCTAAAGGGAAAGACCTAGCACCAAATCCAATTTGCCATCTGATCTAACTTCTGGAGGCAGTCAAAATGAGCCTTAGAATTCTTCCCTACCTTATTCCTGTGCTGAGATACAGGCTGCTCCAACCTGCTGTAAAATGCTTGATTTCGAGAGTGAGCGAAACTAATGAAAACATTGTTGGGGTAAAACCTAAAGGGAAAGACCTAGCACCAAATCCAATTTGCCATCTGATCTAACTTCTGGAGGCAGTCAAAATGAGCCTTAGAATTCTTCCCTACCTTATTCCTGTGCTGAGATACAGGCTGCTCCAACCTGCTGTAAAATGCTTGATTTCGAGAGTGAGCGAAACTAATGAAAACATTGTTGGGGTAAAACCTAAAGGGAAAGACCTAGCACCAAATCCAATTTGCCATCTGATCTAACTTCTGGAGGCAGTCAAAATGAGCATTTGAATTCTTCCCTACCTTATTCCTGTGCTGAGATACAGGCTGCTCCAACCTGCTGTAAAATGCTTGCTTTCGAGAGTGAGCGAAACTAATGAAAACATTGTTGGGGTAAAACCTAAAGGGAAAGACCTAGCACCAAATCCAATTTGCCATCTGATCTAACTTCTGGAGGCAGTCAAAATGATCCTTAGAATTCTTCCCTACCTTATTCCTGTGCTGAGATACAGGCTGCTCCAACCTGCTGTAAAATGCTTGATTTCGAGAGTGAGCGAAACTAATGAAAACATTGTTGGGGTAAAACCTAAAGGGAAAGACCTAGCACCAAATCCAATTTGCCATCTGATCTAACTTCTGGAGGCAGTCAAAATGAGCCTTAGAATTCTTCCCTACCTTATTCCTGTGCTGAGATACAGGCTGCTCCAACCTGCTGTAAAATGCTTGATTTCGAGAGTGAGCGAAACTAATGAAAACATTGTTGGGGTAAAACCTAAAGGGAAAGACCTAGCACCAAATCCAATTTGCCATCTGATCTAACTTCTGGAGGCAGTCAAAATGATCCTTAGAATTCTTCCCTACCTTATTCCTGTGCTGAGATACAGGCTGCTCCAACCTGCTGTAAAATGCTTGATTTCGAGAGTGAGCGAAACTAATGAAAACATTGTTGGGGTAAAACCTAAAGGGAAAGACCTAGCACCAAATCCAATTTGCCATCTGATCTAACTTCTGGAGGCAGTCAAAATGAGCCTTAGAATTCTTCCCTACCTTATTCCTGTGCTGAGATACAGGCTGCTCCAACCTGCTGTAAAATGCTTGATTTCGAGAGTGAGCGAAACTAATGAAAACATTGTTGGGGTAAAACCTAAAGGGAGAGACCTAGCACCAAATCCAATTTGCCATCTGATCTAACTTCTGGAGGCAGTCAAAATGATCCTTAGAATTCTTCCCTACCTTATTCCTGTGCTGAGATACAGGCTGCTCCAACCTGCTGTAAAATGCTTGATTTCGAGAGTGAGCGAAACTAATGAAAACATTGTTGGGGTAAAACCTAAAGGGAAAGACCTAGCACCAAATCCAATTTGCCATCTGATCTAACTTCTGGAGGCAGTCAAAATGAGCCTTAGAATTCTTCCCTACCTTATTCCTGTGCTGAGATACAGGCTGCTCCAACCTGCTGTAAAATGCTTGATTTCGAGAGTGAGCGAAACTAATGAAAACATTGTTGGGGTAAAACCTAAAGGGAAAGACCTAGCACCAAATCCAATTTGCCATCTGATCTAACTTCTGGAGGCAGTCAAAATGAGCCTTAGAATTCTTCCCTACCTTATTCCTGTGCTGAGATACAGGCTGCTCCAACCTGCTGTAAAATGCTTGATTTCGAGAGTGAGCGAAACTAATGAAAACATTGTTGGGGTAAAACCTAAAGGGAAAGACCTAGCACCAAATCCAATTTGCCATCTGATCTAACTTCTGGAGGCAGTCAAAATGAGCCTTAGAATTCTTCCCTACCTTATTCCTGTGCTGAGATACAGGCTGCTCCAACCTGCTGTAAAATGCTTGATTTCGAGAGTGAGCGAAACTAATGAAAACATTGTTGGGGTAAAACCTAAAGGGAAAGACCTAGCACCAAATCCAATTTGCCATCTGATCTAACTTCTGGAGGCAGTCAAAATGATCCTTAGAATTCTTCCCTACCTTATTCCTGTGCTGAGATACAGGCTGCTCCAACCTGCTGTAAAATGCTTGATTTCGAGAGTGAGCGAAACTAATGAAAACATTGTTGGGGTAAAACCTAAAGGGAAAGACCTAGCACCAAATCCAATTTGCCATCTGATCTAACTTCTGGAGGCAGTCAAAATGAGCCTTAGAATTCTTCCCTGCCTTATTCCTGTGCTGAGATACAGGCTGCTCCAACCTGCTGTAAAATGCTTGATTTCGAGAGTGAGCGAAACTAATGAAAACATTGTTGGGGTAAAACCTAAAGGGAAAGACCTAGCACCAAATCCAATTTGCCATCTGATCTAACTTCTGGAGGCAGTCAAAATGAGCCTTAGAATTCTTCCCTACCTTATTCCTGTGCTGAGATACAGGCTGCTCCAACCTGCTGTAAAATGCTTGATTTCGAGAGTGAGCGAAACTAATGAAAACATTGTTGGGGTAAAACCTAAAGGGAAAGACCTAGCACCAAATCCAATTTGCCATCTGATCTAACTTCTGGAGGCAGTCAAAATGATCCTTAGAATTCTTCGCTACCTTATTCCTGTGCTGAGATACAGGCTGCTCCAACCTGCTGTAAAATGCTTGATTTCGAGAGTGAGCGAAACTAATGAAAACATTGTTGGGGTAAAACCGAAAGGGAAAGATCTAGCACCAAATCCAATTTGCCATCTGATCTAACTTCTGGAGGCAGTCAAAATGATCCTTAGAATTCTTCCCTACCTTATTCCTGTGCTGAGATACAGGCTGCTCCAACCTGCTGTAAAATGCTTGATTTCGAGAGTGAGCGAAACTAATGAAAAACATTGTTGGGGTAAAACCTAAAGGGAAAGACCTAGCACCAAATCCAATTTGCCATCTGATCTAACTTCTGGAGGCAGTCAAAATGAGCCTTAGAATTCTTCCCTACCTTATTCCTGTGCTGAGATACAGGCTGCTCCAACCTGCTGTAAAATGCTTGATTTCGAGAGTGAGCGAAACTAATGAAAACATTGTTGGGGTAAAACCTAAAGGGAAAGACCTAGCACCAAATCCAATTTGCCATCTGATCTAACTTCTGGAGGCAGTCAAAATGAGCCTTAGAATTCTTCCCTACCTTATTCCTGTGCTGAGATACAGGCTGCTCCAACCTGCTGTAAAATGCTTGATTTCGAGAGTGAGCGAAACTAATGAAAACATTGTTGGGGTAAAACCTAAAGGGAAAGACCTAGCACCAAATCCAATTTGCCATCTGATCTAACTTCTGGAGGCAGTCAAAATGAGCCTTAGAATTCTTCCCTACCTTATTCCTGTGCTGAGATACAGGCTGCTCCAACCTGCTGTAAAATGCTTGATTTCGAGAGTGAGCAAAACTAATGAAAACATTGTTGGGGTAAAACCTAAAGGGAAAGACCTAGCACCAAATCCAATTTGCCATCTGATCTAACTTCTGGAGGCAGTCAAAATGAGCCTTAGAATTCTTCCCAACCTTATTCCTGTGCTGAGATACAGGCTGCTCCAACCTGCTGTAAAATGCTTGATTTCGAGAGTGAGCGAAACTAATGAAAACATTGTTGGGGTAAAACCTAAAGGGAAAGACCTAGCACCAAATCCAATTTGCCATCTGATCTAACTTCTGGAGGCAGTCAAAATGAGCCTTAGAATTCTTCCCTACCTTATTCCTGTGCTGAGATACAGGCTGCTCCAACCTGCTGTAAAATGCTTGATTTCGAGAGTGAGCGAAACTAATGAAAACATTGTTGGGGTAAAACCTAAAGGGAAAGACCTAGCACCAAATCCAATTTGCCATCTGATCTAACTTCTGGAGGCAGTCAAAATGAGCCTTAGAATTCTTCCCTACCTTATTCCTGTGCTGAGATACAGGCTGCTCCAACCTGCTGTAAAATGCTTGATTTCGAGAGTGAGCGAAACTAATGAAAACATTGTTGGGGTAAAACCTAAAGGGAAAGACCTAGCACCAAATCCAATTTGCCATCTGATCTAACTTCTGGAGGCAGTCAAAATGAGCCTTTGAATTCTTCCCTACCTTATTCCTGTGCTGAGATACAGGCTGCTCCAACCTGCTGTAAAATGCTTGATTTCGAGAGTGAGCGAAACTAATGAAAACATTGTTGGGGTAAAACCTAAAGGGAAAGACCTAGCACCAAATCCAATTTGCCATCTGATCTAACTTCTGGAGGCAGTCAAAATGATCCTTAGAATTCTTCCCTACCTTATTCCTGTGCTGAGATACAGGCTGCTCCAACCTGCTGTAAAATGCTTGATTTCGAGAGTGAGCGAAACTAATGAAAACATTGTTGGGGTAAAACCTAAAGGGAAAGACCTAGCACCAAATCCAATTTGCCATCTGATCTAACTTCTGGAGGCAGTCAAAATGATCCTTAGAATTCTTCCCTACCTTATTCCTGTGCTGAGATACAGGCTGCTCCAACCTGCTGTAAAATGCTTGATTTCGAGAGTGAGCGAAACTAATGAAAACATTGTTGGGGTAAAACCTAAAGGGAAAGACCTAGCACCAAATCCAATTTGCCATCTGATCTAACTTCTGGAGGCAGTCAAAATGATCCTTAGAATTCTTCCCTACCTTATTCCTGTGCTGAGATACAGGCTGCTCCAACCTGCTGTAAAATGCTTGATTTCGAGAGTGAGCGAAACTAATGAAAACATTGTTGGGGTAAAACCTAAAGGGAAAGACCTAGCACCAAATCCAATTTGCCATCTGATCTAACTTCTGGAGGCAGTCAAAATGAGCCTTAGAATTCTTCCCTACCTTATTCCTGTGCTGAGATACAGGCTGCTCCAACCTGCTGTAAAATGCTTGATTTCGAGAGTGAGCGAAACTAATGAAAACATTGTTGGGGTAAAACCTAAAGGGAAAGACCTAGCACCAAATCCAATTTGCCATCTGATCTAACTTCTGGAGGCAGTCAAAATGATCCTTAGAATTCTTCCCTACCTTATTCCTGTGCTGAGATACAGGCTGCTCCAACCTGCTGTAAAATGCTTGATTTCGAGAGTGAGCGAAACTAATGAAAACATTGTTGGGGTAAAACCTAAAGGGAAAGACCTAGCACCAAATCCAATTTGCCATCTGATCTAACTTCTGGAGGCAGTCAAAATGAGCCTTAGAATTCTTCCCTACCTTATTCCTGTGCTGAGATACAGGCTGCTCCAACCTGCTGTAAAATGCTTGATTTCGAGAGTGAGCGAAACTAATGAAAACATTGTTGGGGTAAAACCTAAAGGGAAAGACCTAGCACCAAATCCAATTTGCCATCTGATCTAACTTCTGGAGGCAGTCAAAATGATCCTTAGAATTCTTCCCTACCTTATTCCTGTGCTGAGATACAGGCTGCTCCAACCTGCTGTAAAATGCTTGATTTCGAGAGTGAGCGAAACTAATGAAAACTTTGTTGGGGTAAAACCTAAAGGGAAAGACCTAGCACCAAATCCAATTTGCCATCTGATCTAACTTCTGGAGGCAGTCAAAATGATCCTTAGAATTCTTCCCTACCTTATTCCTGTGCTGAGATACAGGCTGCTCCAACCTGCTGTAAAATGCTTGATTTCGAGAGTGAGCGAAACTAATGAAAACATTGTTGGGGTAAAACCTAAAGGGAAAGACCTAGCACCAAATCCAATTTGCCATCTGATCTAACTTCTGGAGGCAGTCAAAATGATCCTTAGAATTCTTCCCTACCTTATTCCTGTGCTGAGATACAGGCTGCTCCAACCTGCTGTAAAATGCTTGATTTCGAGAGTGAGCGAAACTAATGAAAACGTTGTTGGGGTAAAAACCTAAAGGGAAAGACCTAGCACCAAATCCAATTTGCTATCTGATCTAACTTCTGGAGGCAGTCAAAATGATCCTTAGAATTCTTCCCTACCTTATTCCTGTGCTGAGATACAGGCTGCTCCAACCTGCTGTAAAATGCTTGATTTCGAGAGTGAGCGAAACTAATGAAAACATTGTTGGGGTAAAACCTAAAGGGAAAGACCTAGCACCAAATCCAATTTGCCATCTGATCTAACTTCTGGAGGCAGTCAAAATGATCCTTAGAATTCTTCCCTACCTTATTCCTGTGCTGAGATACAGGCTGCTCCAACCTGCTGTAAAATGCTTGATTTCGAGAGTGAGCGAAACTAATGAAAACATTGTTGGGGTAAAACCTAAAGGGAAAGACCTAGCACCAAATCCAATTTGCCATCTGATCTAACTTCTGGAGGCAGTCAAAATGAGCCTTAGAATTCTTCCCTACCTTATTCCTGTGCTGAGATACAGGCTGCTCCAACCTGCTGTAAAATGCTTGATTTCGAGAGTGAGCGAAACTAATGAAAACATTGTTGGGGTAAAACCTAAAGGGAAAGACCTAGCACCAAATCCAATTTGCCATCTGATCTAACTTCTGGAGGCAGTCAAAATGATCCTTAGAATTCTTCCCTACCTTATTCCTGTGCTGAGATACAGGCTGCTCCAACCTGCTGTAAAATGCTTGATTTCGAGAGTGAGCGAAACTAATGAAAACATTGTTGGGGTAAAACCTAAAGGGAAAGACCTAGCACCAAATCCAATTTGCCATCTGATCTAACTTCTGGAGGCAGTCAAAATGATCCTTAGAATTCTTCCCTACCTTATTCCTGTGCTGAGATACAGGCTGCTCCAACCTGCTGTAAAATGCTTGATTTCGAGAGTGAGCGAAACTAATGAAAACATTGTTGGGGTAAAACCTAAAGGGAAAGACCTAGTACCAAATCCAATTTGCCATCTGATCTAACTTCTGGAGGCAGTCAAAATGAGCCTTAGAATTCTTCCCTACCTTATTCCTGTGCTGAGATACAGGCTGCTCCAACCTGCTGTAAAATGCTTGATTTCGAGAGTGAGCGAAACTAATGAAAACATTGTTGGGGTAAAACCTAAAGGGAAAGACCTAGCACCAAATCCAATTTGCCATCTGATCTAACTTCTGGAGGCAGTCAAAATGAGCCTTAGAATTCTTCCCTACCTTATTCCTGTGCTGAGATACAGGCTGCTCCAACCTGCTGTAAAATGCTTGATTTCGAGAGTGAGCGAAACTAATGAAAACATTGTTGGGGTAAAACCTAAAGGGAAAGACCTAGCACCAAATCCAATTTGCCATCTGATCTAACTTCTGGAGGCAGTCAAAATGATCCTTAGAATTCTTCCCTACCTTATTCCTGTGCTGAGATACAGGCTGCTCCAACCTGCTGTAAAATGCTTGATTTCGAGAGTGAGCGAAACTAATGAAAACATTGTTGGGGTAAAACCTAAAGGGAAAGACCTAGCACCAAATCCAATTTGCCATCTGATCTAACTTCTGGAGGCAGTCAAAATGATCCTTAGAATTCTTCCCTACCTTATTCCTGTGCTGAGATACAGGCTGCTCCAACCTGCTGTAAAATGCTTGATTTCGAGAGTGAGCGAAACTAATGAAAACATTGTTGGGGTAAAACCTAAAGGGAAAGACCTAGCACCAAATCCAATTTGCCATCTGATCTAACTTCTGGAGGCAGTCAAAATGAGCCTTAGAATTCTTCCCTACCTTATTCCTGTGCTGAGATACAGGCTGCTCCAACCTGCTGTAAAATGCTTGATTTCGAGAGTGAGCGAAACTAATGAAAACATTGTTGGGGTAAAACCTAAAGGGAAAGACCTAGCACCAAATCCAATTTGCCATCTGATCTAACTTCTGGAGGCAGTCAAAATGATCCTTAGAATTCTTCCCTACCTTATTCCTGTGCTGAGATACAGGCTGCTCCAACCTGCTGTAAAATGCTTGATTTCGAGAGTGAGCGAAACTAATGAAAACGTTGTTGGGGTAAAACCTAAAGGGAAAGACCTAGCACCAAATCCAATTTGCCATCTGATCTAACTTCTGGAGGCAGTCAAAATGATCCTTAGAATTCTTCCCTACCTTATTCCTGTGCTGAGATACAGGCTGCTCCAACCTGCTGTAAAATGCTTGATTTCGAGAGTGAGCGAAACTAATGAAAACATTGTTGGGGTAAAACCTAAAGGGAAAGACCTAGCACCAAATCCAATTTGCCATCTGATCTAACTTCTGGAGGCAGTCAAAATGAGCCTTAGAATTCTTCCCTACCTTATTCCTGTGCTGAGATACAGGCTGCTCCAACCTGCTGTAAAATGCTTGATTTCGAGAGTGAGCGAAACTAATGAAAACATTGTTGGGGTAAAACCTAAAGGGAAAGACCTAGCACCAAATCCAATTTGCCATCTGATCTAACTTCTGGAGGCAGTCAAAATGAGCCTTAGAATTCTTCCCTACCTTATTCCTGTGCTGAGATACAGGCTGCTCCAACCTGCTGTAAAATGCTTGATTTCGAGAGTGAGCGAAACTAATGAAAACATTGTTGGGGTAAAACCTAAAGGGAAAGACCTAGCACCAAATCCAATTTGCCATCTGATCTAACTTCTGGAGGCAGTCAAAATGAGCCTTAGAATTCTTCCCTACCTTATTCCTGTGCTGAGATACAGGCTGCTCCAACCTGCTGTAAAATGCTTGATTTCGAGAGTGAGCAAAACTAATGAAAACATTGTTGGGGTAAAACCTAAAGGGAAAGACCTAGCACCAAATCCAATTTGCCATCTGATCTCACTTCTGGAGGCAGTCAAAATGATCCTTAGAATTCTTCCCTACCTTACTCCTGTGCTGAGATACAGGCTGCTCCAACCTGCTGTAAAATGCTTGATTTCGAGAGTGAGCGAAACTAATGAAAACATTGTTGGGGTAAAACCTAAAGGGAAAGACCTAGCACCAAATCCAATTTGCCATCTGATCTAACTTCTGGAGGCAGTCAAAATGATCCTTAGAATTCTTCCCTACCTTATTCCTGTGCTGAGATACAGGCTGCTCCAACCTGCTGTAAAATGCTTGATTTCGAGAGTGAGCGAAACTAATGAAAACGTTGTTGGGGTAAAACCTAAAGGGAAAGACCTAGCACCAAATCCAATTTGCCATCTGATCTAACTTCTGGAGGCAGTCAAAATGATCCTTAGAATTCTTCCCTACCTTATTCCTGTGCTGAGATACAGGGCTGCTCCAACCTGCTGTAAAATGCTTGATTTCGAGAGTGAGCGAAACTAATGAAAACATTGTTGGGGTAAAACCTAAAGGGAAAGACCTAGCACCAAATCCAATTTGCCATCTGATCTAACTTCTGGAGGCAGTCAAAATGATCCTTAGAATTCTTCCCTACCTTATTCCTGTGCTGAGATACAGGCTGCTCCAACCTGCTGTAAAATGCTTGATTTCGAGAGTGAGCGAAACTAATGAAAACATTGTTGGGGTAAAACCTAAAGGGAAAGACCTAGCACCAAATCCAATTTGCCATCTGATCTAACTTCTGGAGGCAGTCAAAATGAGCCTTAGAATTCTTCCCTACCTTATTCCTGTGCTGAGATACAGGCTGCTCCAACCTGCTGTAAAATGCTTGATTTCGAGAGTGAGCAAAACTAATGAAAAACATTGTTGGGGTAAAACCTAAAGGGAAAGACCTAGCACCAAATCCAATTTGCCATCTGATCTAACTTCTGGAGGCAGTCAAAATGATCCTTAGAATTCTTCCCTACCTTATTCCTGTGCTGAGATACAGGCTGCTCCAACCTGCTGTAAAATGCTTGATTTCGAGAGTGAGCGAAACTAATGAAAACATTGTTGGGGTAAAACCTAAAGGGAAAGACCTAGCACCAAATCCAATTTGCCATCTGATCTAACTTCTGGAGGCAGTCAAAATGATCCTTAGAATTCTTCCCTACCTTATTCCTGTGCTGAGATACAGGCTGCTCCAACCTGCTGTAAAATGCTTGATTTCGAGAGTGAGCGAAACTAATGAAAACATTGTTGGGGTAAAACCTAAAGGGAAAGACCTAGCACCAAATCCAATTTGCCATCTGATCTAACTTCTGGAGGCAGTCAAAATGAGCCTTAGAATTCTTCCCTACCTTATTCCTGTGCTGAGATACAGGCTGCTCCAACCTGCTGTAAAATGCTTGATTTCGAGAGTGAGCGAAACTAATGAAAACATTGTTGGGGTAAAACCTAAAGGGAAAGACCTAGCACCAAATCCAATTTGCCATCTGATCTAACTTCTGGAGGCAGTCAAAATGATCCTTAGAATTCTTCCCTACCTTATTCCTGTGCTGAGATACAGGCTGCTCCAACCTGCTGTAAAATGCTTGATTTCGAGAGTGAGCGAAACTAATGAAAACGTTGTTGGGGTAAAACCTAAAGGGAAAGACCTAGCACCAAATCCAATTTGCCATCTGATCTAACTTCTGGAGGCAGTCAAAATGATCCTTAGAATTCTTCCCTACCTTATTCCTGTGCTGAGATACAGGCTGCTCCAACCTGCTGTAAAATGCTTGATTTCGAGAGTGAGCGAAACTAATGAAAACATTGTTGGGGTAAAACCTAAAGGGAAAGACCTAGCACCAAATCCAATTTGCCATCTGATCTAACTTCTGGAGGCAGTCAAAATGAGCCTTAGAATTCTTCCCTACCTTATTCCTGTGCTGAGATACAGGCTGCTCCAACCTGCTGTAAAATGCTTGATTTCGAGAGTGAGCGAAACTAATGAAAACATTGTTGGGGTAAAACCTAAAGGGAAAGACCTAGCACCAAATCCAATTTGCCATCTGATCTAACTTCTGGAGGCAGTCAAAATGAGCCTTAGAATTCTTCCCTACCTTATTCCTGTGCTGAGATACAGGCTGCTCCAACCTGCTGTAAAATGCTTGATTTCGAGAGTGAGCAAAACTAATGAAAACATTGTTGGGGTAAAACCTAAAGGGAAAGACCTAGCACCAAATCCAATTTGCCATCTGATCTAACTTCTGGAGGCAGTCAAAATGATCCTTAGAATTCTTCCCTACCTTATTCCTGTGCTGAGATACAGGCTGCTCCAACCTGCTGTAAAATGCTTGATTTCGAGAGTGAGCGAAACTAATGAAAACATTGTTGGGGTAAAACCTAAAGGGAAAGACCTAGCACCAAATCCAATTTGCCATCTGATCTAACTTCTGGAGGCAGTCAAAATGAGCCTTAGAATTCTTCCCTACCTTATTCCTGTGCTGAGATACAGGCTGCTCCAACCTGCTGTAAAATGCTTGATTTCGAGAGTGAGCGAAACTAATGAAAACGTTGTTGGGGTAAAACCTAAAGGGAAAGACCTAGCACCAAATCCAATTTGCCATCTGATCTAACTTCTGGAGGCAGTCAAAATGATCCTTAGAATTCTTCCCTACCTTATTCCTGTGCTGAGATACAGGCTGCTCCAACCTGCTGTAAAATGCTTGATTTCGAGAGTGAGCGAAACTAATGAAAACATTGTTGGGGTAAAACCTAAAGGGAAAGACCTAGCACCAAATCCAATTTGCCATCTGATCTAACTTCTGGAGGCAGTCAAAATGATCCTTTGAATTCTTCCCTACCTTATTCCTGTGCTGAGATACAGGCTGCTCCAACCTGCTGTAAAATGCTTGATTTCGAGAGTGAGCGAAACTAACGAAAACGTTGTTGGGGTAAAACCTAAAGGGAAAGACCTAGCACCAAATCCAATTTGCCATCTGATCTAACTTCTGGAGGCAGTCAAAATGATCCTTAGAATTCTTCCCTACCTTATTCCTGTGCTGAGATACAGGCTGCTCCAACCTGCTGTAAAATGCTTGATTTCGAGAGTGAGCGAAACTAATGAAAACATTGTTGGGGTAAAACCTAAAGGGAAAGACCTAGCACCAAATCCAATTTGCCATCTGATCTAACTTCTGGAGGCAGTCAAAATGATCCTTTGAATTCTTCCCTACCTTATTCCTGTGCTGAGATACAGGCTGCTCCAACCTGCTGTAAAATGCTTGATTTCGAGAGTGAGCGAAACTAATGAAAACATTGTTGGGGTAAAACCTAAAGGGAAAGACCTAGTGTGGCCGGTTGACGTTGCCCCCTTAAGAAAGGGAATATGGTGGACGGAAGTTGGTAAACGGAAGGAATAGTCTAAACTAATTTCATTGGACGAGTGGGAGGAAGCACTTCTGAGCTGGGACTATACTGGACATTTCCAGCACTTCTCAGTCAGTCTTGCTTCCGCCTCTTCTCCGTGCAGCAGCTTTCTGTGCTGGGCTTTCTGCCAAGGCCTCGGCCTTGAAAACCAGATAACAGGCCTGTATACTAACTCCCTTCCAATTAACACAAACTGCTTCTAACTTTTTTTTCCTCTCTTTCTCTTTCTAGCCCATTCTGGGGAAAGGGGGGGAGAGAGGGGAGAGCGGAGGTGGGGGACCCCTCTCTGCCGAGAGGGATTACTCTCATTTCTGTGTTACTCTGTTGTATATCTTTGTATATATTGTAGATATTGTAAATTTGTAAATAATCCCCTGCAAACCCTACATCGCTTTGTAAATATAGCTCCACTGCTTTGCTAATTCAGCTTGCGAGTTTTTTTTTTTCCTTTCCCTTCAATTTTTTTTTCCCTTTTACTTTACAAGGGGGAAGGGAATAGGCTTCTCAGCCTTACCCCTTCCATCCCACAACATTTTTTTTATTGGCGCCCAACGTGGGGCAGATAATTAGTTTAATTTATTGTTTGATTGATTTCGTGTTTTCCAGCTGAATTAGCAAACATGAAGGTATTGTGGTTTGTGGAGCGATTATTCTTTTCAATTTTTGGGGCTCTGGTTTACAGATATTGTTTGGGTTTGATTTTGGATTACCTGGGTAAATATTTGGTGCGGAGAATTTATATGTGGGTTATGTATAAAGTTAAATTATGGTATGGAAAATGTATTAATTTGTTATGGCCAGTGAGATACAGGAATGTTACCTCCACCACTCTCCCAATTGAGATAAAGAGTTTTAAGATTCCGCCTGAGGAGACAGTAACTTTAGGTGATGCCTGGGATCCAAAAGTGATTTATTTGATGTGTATAATCCTGCTTTCAGTGATAATTAATGTGTATCTGCTGGTCTCTTTGCGGCGAGAGAAAAAGGTGTCCAGGGCGTGTTTTGTTATTAAAACTAGATCAAAAAGGAAACGCCGTGGCTCTCGATCAGTCCCAGAGTCATCTAGTGACGAGGACTGTGCAGAACCCGTGTCAGTTAAAAAGAAGGTTAAAAAGTTAATTGGTAAAGCAGCTCTAAATGACTTTGCTGATTCTAGCAAGCAGCCAAGGGCATCGGCTGGTATCAACATGGCGCCTACTCCTTCTCCCACTCCTTCTCCTCCTTCTTCTTCTCCGTCGGCCATTAACGGAGCAACGTCACTTCCACCCACTCCCTCAGTGGGACCGGAAGTCACTGCCCCAGCAGCTGATTTATCTCAGGACCTATCAGCTTCCATTAAGGTGGCTGTAAATGCAAACACAGCTCCAGTTAAGGTGGCTCCTTTAAAGACTAGAGCTGGAAAGGCCAAAGATGGAGAAGAAGAGGAGGAGACTGATCCTGGTGAGGGGCCCTCTACTCTAAAAGATCCTGCTCAGGAGGAAGAGAAGGTTTGTTTTAAAGATCTAGCTAACCTAGTGAGATCAAAGCAGGATAGAGATGAAGCTAGGAAGGCAGCTGGCAAAGGTGGTTCTCAGCTTAAAGAGATCCTTAGGAGAATGACAGCAGGATTTTACGGACAAAGAATTCAGGGAGATGAAGATGAAGATGATATTACAGACTGTTCGTCACCACGGGAGGAATTGCGTGATGTCCGTAAAGATTTCACCAGGGCAGATAAGGAGCCAGTTCTAGCTTGGCTTAGTAGGTGTTATGATACAGGTGCTTCAGCTCTAACAGTTGGAGACAAGTCAGCAGCTCAGTTAGGAACTCTCTCAAGGGACAATGGAATAGATAGACATCTAGGCGAAGCTCTCGGTAAGGTTAATCTGTGGATACGCCTCTTAATAGCGGTTGCCCTGAGATACCCTTCCCGAGATGATCTTCCCTGGAATCCTAAACCCTGGACTACCATAGATGAGGGAATTAAGCGCTTGAGAGAATTTGCTGTTAGAGAGCTACTCTATGGTGAACATGAAACTCTGAATCCTGATGACGTTCCTGTGTGTATTGGTCTTGCTAAAAAGATCATCAAACTTGCTCCTTCTAATTATGCAAACATTCTGGCAAGCAGAATTGTGTCAAGAAGTTATGGTGGAGCTTCTCCTACGGTTGGCCAATTCAGTGATCAAATGAGACAATTGGAGGATAGCATGACACGTGGTTCTTTGGTTTCGGCCATCAAAACGATGTCTGGTGATATTCAGAATTGCATAAGAGAGTTAAAAGATGAATTTAGAAATTCCATATCCCAATTGGCACAAAGGGATAATTTCAATTCTTCCTCCAGGTGGGTACAAGTCTCATCTGTGAGGAATACACGTCCTCCAAGGAGGTCATTCCAAAACAGGTCATTCCAAAACAGGTCATTCCAAAACAGACCACCAAGGCAATCACGTAGAACTATTTGGATAACTCTGCGTGATCAGTTTGGTGAGAACATGAACCGCTGGGATGGCCAACCAACTTCTAATCTTTTCAGGAGACTGAGGGAATTGCAAAGTGGCAGAACCCAAGGTAGCAATACCAGAAGGGTAGCTGTTACTTCCACAGTTCCCCAGAACAACTCTTATGGCTCCAACAGTGGCTCCAGTTATAACATGCAAAGTTATAACCCTGCACAATATGTGCAATGCACATGTGCGCATGTTCCCCATAACTAGGGGTGCCCTGCCTCCCGCCAGGGGGAGGAGAGGGATAACAGAGATAATAGAATCTATTGGGATGTGTACATCCAGTGGCCTGGCACTTCACAATTTCGGAAGTACAGGGCCTTGGTTGACACAGGAGCTCAGTGCACCATAATACCATCAAATTATCAGGGATCAGAGTCTATAACTATTCTGGGAGTCACTGGTGGATCTCAAGAGTTAAGTAAGGTAGAGGTTAATATAAGTCTGACTGGTAAACAATGGAGGAAGCATACAGTTGTGACTGGACCTGATGCACCTTGTATTTTGGGAATTGATTTTCTGAGAGAAGGGCGTTTCAAAGACACTAGAGGTTACAAATGGGCTTTTGGAGTAGCTTCAATAGAAATTGATGGACAAAAATTGAAGCTGTCTGCCAGACCTGAACTTTCTGATGAATCTGCAGTTGTGGGACAACATAAGATACAGGACATTAAATTGCCGGTTGCTTCTCAGACTGTGCATCACAGACAATACAGAACCAACCGTGACTCTTTGTTGCCCATTCAGAATCTGATTCGTCAGTTGGAAAGTCAGAAAGTCGTCAGCAAAACTCATTCACCTTTCAACAGTCCAGTGTGGCCTGTGCGGAAGCAGAATGGAGACTGGCGTCTGACAGTAGACTACCGAGCCCTAAATGAAGTGACACCACCTATGAGTGCAGCAGTACCAGACATGATGGAGCTACAGTATGAGCTGGAATCCAAAGAGGCCAAATGGTATGCTACCATAGACATTGCTAATGCATTTTTCTCTATTCCCATAGCAGAGGAATGCAGGCCTCAGTTTGCTTTCACCTGGAGAGGAATCCAGTACACTTTCAACAGGCTGCCAATGGGCTGGATCCACAGCTCAAGCATCTGTCATGCAGTGATCCACGATGCTCTGGAGAAAGGCGGTGCTCCAGAACACATCCAGTTCATCGATGATATCATCGTCTGGGGTAAAACTGCTGAGGAAGTCTTCGAGAAAGGTAACAAAATCATTGACATTCTTCTGAATGCAGGTTTTGCCATCAAGCGAGACAAGGTGAAAGGACCTACCACAGAGATTCAGTTTCTGGGAGTGCGATGGCAGGATGGACGCCGACACATTCCAGTGGATGTGGTAAATAGAGTCTCTACCATGGCAAGTCCCACAAACAAGCAAGAGACCCTACGTTTCTTGGGGATAGTGGGATTTTGGAGACTGCACATTCCTGGATACAGTCAGATTGTGAAACCTCTGTATGATGTGACTCGAAAGAGAAACCATTTCCACTGGGGACCTGAACAACAAGCAGCCTTTGACCAGATAAAGCAAGAAGTAGTTCAAGCAATGGGTCTGGGACCTGTCCGAGATGGTCCAGACATTAAGAACATTTTGTACACGGCTGCAAGTGACAATGGTCCAACCTGGTGCTTGTGGCAAAAAGCTCCAGGTGAGACACGTGGACGACCTCTTGGTTTCTGGAGTCGAGGTTACAGAGGTTCAGAGGCTAATTATACTCCAACAGAGAAAGAAATTTTAGCTGCCTATGAAGGAGTAAAAGCATCTTCTGAAGTGATTGGAACTGAATCACAACTTCTTCTAGCTCCCAGATTACCAGTTTTGAATTGGATGTTCAAAGGCAAAGGATCCACACCACATCATGCCACAGACTCAACCTGGTCTAAGTGGATGGCTCTGATAACACAGAGAGCTCGAATGGGAAATCTTGAAAGACCTGGTCTAGTGGAGGTGATCTCAAGTTGGCCTGAAGGTATCAACTGTGCCAAACCTGCAGAGGAGAAAGTGACTCGTGCTGAGGGAGCTCCTCCTTACAATGACCTTTCTGATGATGAAAAGAAATATGCTTTGTTCACAGACGGTTCCTGTCGTCTTGTTGGAAACAAGCGAAGGTGGAAGTCTGCAGTGTGGAGTCCAACACGCCGAGTTGCAGAGGCAAAAGATGGAGAAGGAGAATCCAGTCAGTTCGCAGAGGTAAAAGCTGTCCAGCTAGCTCTCGACGTGGCTGAACGTGAGAGATGGCCAAAGCTTTATCTCTACACTGACTCATGGATGGTAACCAATGCTCTATGGGGTTGGCTAAAGAACTGGAAGAAGAGTGGTTGGCAGAGAAAAGGAAAACCCATTTGGGCAGCCAACCTATGGCAGGACATTGCTGATCGAATCGAGAGAATTCCAGTGAAAGTGAGACACATCGATGCTCACATTCCTAAGAGCAAAGCTACTGAGGAACAGCAACACAACCATCAGGCAGATCTAGCTGCGAGAGTTTCTCAAGTAGACATGGACTCTAATCTTGATCTCGACTGGAAACACCGAGGTGAGATATTCTTAGCTCGGTGGGCTCACGATTCGTCAGGACATCAAGGCAGAGATGCAACATACCAATGGGCTCGTGACAGATCCATAGACATTTCCATGGATGCTATCACACAAGTCATCCATGACTGTGACATTTGTGCTGCTATTAAGCAGGCAAAACGACTTAAGCCCTTGTGGTATGGTGACAGATGGTCCAAGTACAAGTATGGTGAAGCTTGGCAGATTGACTACATCACTCTACCACGTTCTCGTTCTGGTAAGCAATACGTGCTTACTATGGTAGAGGCAAACACTGGATGGTTGGAAACTTATCCAGTTCCACATGCAACTGCACGCAACACCATTCTTGGTCTGGAGAGACAAATCCTGTGGAGACACGGAACTCCAGAGAGGATTGAGTCAGACAACGGAACTCATTTCAAGAACAACCTTGTAAAGAACTGGGCAAAAGAGCACGGTATTGAGTGGATATTCCACATTCCCTACTATGCACCAGCTTCAGGGAAGATTGAACGCTACAACGGTTTGTTGAAGACCACTCTCAAAGCCATGGGAGGTGGATCTTTGAAAAACTGGGAAAAACATTTAGCACAAGCAACCTGGCTGGTAAATAGTAGAGGTTCAGTGAACCGAGCTGGACCTGCACATTCAGATTTGCTACGGAAAGTAGAAGGTGATAGAGTTCCTGTTGTTAGAGAAAAGAATCTGTTAGGTAAAACTGTTTGGGTATTTTCACCCTCAGGAGAGGCTAAACCTGTCCGAGGGGTGGTTTCAGCTGAAGGTCCGGGTCACACTTATTGGGTAATGCAAGAGAATGGTGAAATTCAGTGTATTCCACAAAGAAATTTAACTTTAGCTGAAAGAGGTTAATTTCAAACTGTTGTATAGCTACATCGCGTCCAAAGAAAGAATCAATGAGGAATCTACGGTGCACGAACCCTGAGATCCCTGAGAGCCCTGAGTCAACTAAGAGACCCTGAGAATCCCTGTTTCCCTTTTCTTCGCTTCGTCGGCGAAGAAATGAACTGTTTTCCATTTTTCTCATTTTCTGATTTTCTTGGACTTTTGAATCATCTACATCTGAGCATAGCCGGAATGGACTATGAACTTTACTCACGAACTGTAAATATCATTTTGGATTGGATGGACAGTATGAACAGCCAATGAAATTGTTTAGAAGGGGTGGATTGTGGCCGGTTGACGTTGCCCCCTTAAGAAAGGGAATATGGTGGACGGAAGTTGGTAAACGGAAGGAATAGTCTAAACTAATTTCATTGGACGAGTGGGAGGAAGCACTTCTGAGCTGGGACTATACTGGACATTTCCAGCACTTCTCAGTCAGTCTTGCTTCCGCCTCTTCTCCGTGCAGCAGCTTTCTGTGCTGGGCTTTCTGCCAAGGCCTCGGCCTTGAAAACCAGATAACAGGCCTGTATACTAACTCCCTTCCAATTAACACAAACTGCTTCTAACTTTTTTTTCCTCTCTTTCTCTTTCTAGCCCATTCTGGGGAAAGGGGGGGAGAGAGGGGAGAGCGGAGGTGGGGGACCCCTCTCTGCCGAGAGGGATTACTCTCATTTCTGTGTTACTCTGTTGTATATCTTTGTATATATTGTAGATATTGTAAATTTGTAAATAATCCCCTGCAAACCCTACATCGCTTTGTAAATATAGCTCCACTGCTTTGCTAATTCAGCTTGCGAGTTTTTTTTTTTTCTTTCCCTTCAATTTTTTTTTCCCTTTTACTTTACAAGGGGGAAGGGAAGAGGCTTCTCAGCCTTACCCCTTCCATCCCACAACACCTAGCACCAAATCCAATTTGCCATCTGATCTAACTTCTGGAGGCAGTCAAAATGAGCATTTGAATTCTTCCCTACCTTATTCCTGTGCTGAGATACAGGCTGCTCCAACCTGCTGTAAAATGCTTGATTTCGAGAGTGAGCGAAACTAATGAAAACGTTGTTGGGGTAAAACCTAAAGGGAAAGACCTAGCACCAAATCCAATTTGCCATCTGATCTAACTTCTGGAGGCAGTCAAAATGATCCTTAGAATTCTTCCCTACCTTATTCCTGTGCTGAGATACAGGCTGCTCCAACCTGCTGTAAAATGCTTGATTTCGAGAGTGAGCGAAACTAATGAAAACATTGTTGGGGTAAAACCTAAAGGGAAAGACCTAGCACCAAATCCAATTTGCCATCTGATCTAACTTCTGGAGGCAGTCAAAATGAGCCTTAGAATTCTTCCCTACCTTATTCCTGTGCTGAGATACAGGCTGCTCCAACCTGCTGTAAAATGCTTGATTTCGAGAGTGAGCGAAACTAATGAAAACATTGTTGGGGTAAAACCTAAAGGGAAAGACCTAGCACCAAATCCAATTTGCCATCTGATCTAACTTCTGGAGGCAGTCAAAATGATCCTTAGAATTCTTCCCTACCTTATTCCTGTGCTGAGATACAGGCTGCTCCAACCTGCTGTAAAATGCTTGATTTCGAGAGTGAGCGAAACTAATGAAAACATTGTTGGGGTAAAACCTAAAGGGAAAGACCTAGCACCAAATCCAATTTGCCATCTGATCTAACTTCTGGAGGCAGTCAAAATGATCCTTAGAATTCTTCCCTACCTTATTCCTGTGCTGAGATACAGGCTGCTCCAACCTGCTGTAAAATGCTTGATTTCGAGAGTGAGCGAAACTAATGAAAACATTGTTGGGGTAAAACCTAAAGGGAAAGACCTAGCACCAAATCCAATTTGCCATCTGATCTAACTTCTGGAGGCAGTCAAAATGAGCCTTAGAATTCTTCCCTACCTTATTCCTGTGCTGAGATACAGGCTGCTCCAACCTGCTGTAAAATGCTTGATTTCGAGAGTGAGCGAAACTAATGAAAACATTGTTGGGGTAAAACCTAAAGGGAAAGACCTAGCACCAAATCCAATTTGCCATCTGATCTAACTTCTGGAGGCAGTCAAAATGATCCTTAGAATTCTTCCCTACCTTATTCCTGTGCTGAGATACAGGCTGCTCCAACCTGCTGTAAAATGCTTGATTTCGAGAGTGAGCGAAACTAATGAAAACATTGTTGGGGTAAAACCTAAAGGGAAAGACCTAGCACCAAATCCAATTTGCCATCTGATCTAACTTCTGGAGGCAGTCAAAATGAGCCTTAGAATTCTTCCCTACCTTATTCCTGTGCTGAGATACAGGCTGCTCCAACCTGCTGTAAAATGCTTGATTTCGAGAGTGAGCGAAACTAATGAAAACATTGTTGGGGTAAAACCTAAAGGGAAAGACCTAGCACCAAATCCAATTTGCCATCTGATCTAACTTCTGGAGGCAGTCAAAATGATCCTTAGAATTCTTCCCTACCTTATTCCTGTGCTGAGATACAGGCTGCTCCAACCTGCTGTAAAATGCTTGATTTCGAGAGTGAGCGAAACTAATGAAAACATTGTTGGGGTAAAACCTAAAGGGAAAGACCTAGCACCAAATCCAATTTGCCATCTGATCTAACTTCTGGAGGCAGTCAAAATGATCCTTAGAATTCTTCCCTACCTTATTCCTGTGCTGAGATACAGGCTGCTCCAACCTGCTGTAAAATGCTTGATTTCGAGAGTGAGCGAAACTAATGAAAACATTGTTGGGGTAAAACCTAAAGGGAAAGACCTAGCACCAAATCCAATTTGCCATCTGATCTAACTTCTGGAGGCAGTCAAAATGAGCCTTAGAATTCTTCCCTACCTTATTCCTGTGCTGAGATACAGGCTGCTCCAACCTGCTGTAAAATGCTTGATTTCGAGAGTGAGCGAAACTAATGAAAACATTGTTGGGGTAAAACCTAAAGGGAAAGACCTAGCACCAAATCCAATTTGCCATCTGATCTAACTTCTGGAGGCAGTCAAAATGAGCCTTAGAATTCTTCCCTACCTTATTCCTGTGCTGAGATACAGGCTGCTCCAACCTGCTGTAAAATGCTTGATTTCGAGAGTGAGCGAAACTAATGAAAACATTGTTGGGGTAAAACCTAAAGGGAAAGACCTAGCACCAAATCCAATTTGCCATCTGATCTAACTTCTGGAGGCAGTCAAAATGATCCTTAGAATTCTTCCCTACCTTATTCCTGTGCTGAGATACAGGCTGCTCCAACCTGCTGTAAAATGCTTGATTTCGAGAGTGAGCGAAACTAATGAAAACATTGTTGGGGTAAAACCTAAAGGGAAAGACCTAGCACCAAATCCAATTTGCCATCTGATCTAACTTCTGGAGGCAGTCAAAATGAGCCTTAGAATTCTTCCCTACCTTATTCCTGTGCTGAGATACAGGCTGCTCCAACCTGCTGTAAAATGCTTGATTTCGAGAGTGAGCGAAACTAATGAAAACATTGTTGGGGTAAAACCTAAAGGGAAAGACCTAGCACCAAATCCAATTTGCCATCTGATCTAACTTCTGGAGGCAGTCAAAATGATCCTTAGAATTCTTCCCTACCTTATTCCTGTGCTGAGATACAGGCTGCTCCAACCTGCTGTAAAATGCTTGATTTCGAGAGTGAGCGAAACTAATGAAAACATTGTTGGGGTAAAACCTAAAGGGAAAGACCTAGCACCAAATCCAATTTGCCATCTGATCTAACTTCTGGAGGCAGTCAAAATGATCCTTAGAATTCTTCCCTACCTTATTCCTGTGCTGAGATACAGGCTGCTCCAACCTGCTGTAAAATGCTTGATTTCGAGAGTGAGCGAAACTAATGAAAACATTGTTGGGGTAAAACCTAAAGGGAAAGACCTAGCACCAAATCCAATTTGCCATCTGATCTAACTTCTGGAGGCAGTCAAAATGATCCTTAGAATTCTTCCCTACCTTATTCCTGTGCTGAGATACAGGCTGCTCCAACCTGCTGTAAAATGCTTGATTTCGAGAGTGAGCGAAACTAATGAAAACATTGTTGGGGTAAAACCTAAAGGGAAAGACCTAGCACCAAATCCAATTTGCCATCTGATCTAACTTCTGGAGGCAGTCAAAATGATCCTTAGAATTCTTCCCTACCTTATTCCTGTGCTGAGATACAGGCTGCTCCAACCTGCTGTAAAATGCTTGATTTCGAGAGTGAGCGAAACTAATGAAAACATTGTTGGGGTAAAACCTAAAGGGAAAGACCTAGCACCAAATCCAATTTGCCATCTGATCTAACTTCTGGAGGCAGTCAAAATGAGCCTTAGAATTCTTCCCTACCTTATTCCTGTGCTGAGATACAGGCTGCTCCAACCTGCTGTAAAATGCTTGATTGCGAGAGTGAGCGAAACTAATGAAAACATTGTTGGGGTAAAACCTAAAGGGAAAGACCTAGCACCAAATCCAATTTGCCATCTGATCTAACTTCTGGAGGCAGTCAAAATGATCCTTTGAATTCTTACCTACCTTATTCCTGTGCTGAGATACAGGCTGCTCCAACCTGCTGTAAAATGCTTGATTTCGAGAGTGAGCGAAACTAATGAAAACGTTGTTGGGGTAAAACCTAAAGGGAAAGACCTAGCACCAAATCCAATTTGCCATCTGATCTAACTTCTGGAGGCAGTCAAAATGAGCCTTAGAATTCTTCCCTACCTTATTCCTGTGCTGAGATACAGGCTGCTCCAACCTGCTGTAAAATGCTTGATTTCGAGAGTGAGCGAAACTAATGAAAACATTGTTGGGGTAAAACCTAAAGGGAAAGACCTAGCACCAAATCCAATTTGCCATCTGATCTAACTTCTGGAGGCAGTCAAAATGATCCTTAGAATTCTTCCCTACCTTATTCCTGTGCTGAGATACAGGCTGCTCCAACCTGCTGTAAAATGCTTGATTTCGAGAGTGAGCGAAACTAATGAAAACATTGTTGGGGTAAAACCTAAAGGGAAAGACCTAGCACCAAATCCAATTTGCCATCTGATCTAACTTCTGGAGGCAGTCAAAATGAGCCTTAGAATTCTTCCCTACCTTATTCCTGTGCTGAGATACAGGCTGCTCCAACCTGCTGTAAAATGCTTGATTGCGAGAGTGAGCGAAACTAATGAAAACGTTGTTGGGGTAAAACCTAAAGGGAAAGACCTAGCACCAAATCCAATTTGCCATCTGATCTAACTTCTGGAGGCAGTCAAAATGAGCCTTTGAATTCTTCCCTACCTTATTCCTGTGCTGAGATACAGGCTTCTCCAACCTGCTGTAAAATGCTTGATTTCGAGAGTGAGCGAAACTAATGAAAACGTTGTTGGGGTAAAACCTAAAGGGAAAGACCTAGCACCAAATCCAATTTGCCATCTGATCTAACTTCTGGAGGCAGTCAAAATGATCCTTAGAATTCTTCCCTACCTTATTCCTGTGCTGAGATACAGGCTGCTCCAACCTGCTGTAAAATGCTTGATTTCGAGAGTGAGCGAAACTAATGAAAACATTGTTGGGGTAAAACCTAAAGGGAAAGACCTAGCACCAAATCCAATTTGCCATCTGATCTAACTTCTGGAGGCAGTCAAAATGATCCTTTGAATTCTTCCCTACCTTATTCCTGTGCTGAGATACAGGCTGCTCCAACCTGCTGTAAAATGCTTGATTTCGAGAGTGAGCGAAACTAATGAAAACATTGTTGGGGTAAAACCTAAAGGGAAAGACCTAGCACCAAATCCAATTTGCCATCTGATCTAACTTCTGGAGGCAGTCAAAATGATCCTTTGAATTCTTCCCTACTTTATTCCTGTGCTGAGATACAGGCTGCTCCAACCTGCTGTAAAATGCTTGATTTCGAGAGTGAGCGAAACTAATGAAAACATTGTTGGGGTAAAACCTAAAGGGAAAGACCTAGCACCAAATCCAATTTGCCATCTGATCTAACTTCTGGAGGCAGTCAAAATGATCCTTAGAATTCTTCCCTACCTTATTCCTGTGCTGAGATACAGGCTGCTCCAACCTGCTGTAAAATGCTTGATTTCGAGAGTGAGCGAAACTAATGAAAACATTGTTGGGGTAAAACCTAAAGGGAAAGACCTAGCACCAAATCCAATTTGCCATCTGATCTAACTTCTGGAGGCAGTCAAAATGAGCATTTGAATTCTTCCCTACCTTATTCCTGTGCTGAGATACAGGCTGCTCCAACCTGCTGTAAAATGCTTGATTTCGAGAGTGAGCGAAACTAATGAAAACATTGTTGGGGTAAAACCTAAAGGGAAAGACCTAGCACCAAATCCAATTTGCCATCTGATCTAACTTCTGGAGGCAGTCAAAATGAGCATTTGAATTCTTCCCTACCTTATTCCTGTGCTGAGATACAGGCTGCTCCAACCTGCTGTAAAATGCTTGATTTCGAGAGTGAGCGAAACTAATGAAAACGTTGTTGGGGTAAAACCTAAAGGGAAAGACCTAGCACCAAATCCAATTTGCCATCTGATCTAACTTCTGGAGGCAGTCAAAATGAGCCTTCGAATTCTTCCCTACCTTATTCCTGTGCTGAGATACAGGCTGCTCCAACCTGCTGTAAAATGCTTGATTTCGAGAGTGAGCGAAACTAATGAAAACATTGTTGGGGTAAAACCTAAAGGGAAAGACCTAGCACCAAATACCATTTGCCATCTGATCTAACTTCTGGAGGCAGTCAAAATGAGCATTTGAATTCTTCCCTACCTTATTCCTGTGCTGAGATACAGGCTGCTCCAACCTGCTGTAAAATGCTTGATTTCGAGAGTGAGCGAAACTAATGAAAACATTGTTGGGGTAAAACCTAAAGGGAAAGACCTAGCACCAAATCCAATTTGCCATCTGATCTAACTTCTGGAGGCAGTCAAAATGATCCTTAGAATTCTTCCCTACCTTATTCCTGTGCTGAGATACAGGCTGCTCCAACCTGCTGTAAAATGCTTGATTTCGAGAGTGAGCGAAACTAATGAAAACATTGTTGGGGTAAAACCTAAAGGGAAAGACCTAGCACCAAATCCAATTTGCCATCTGATCTAACTTCTGGAGGCAGTCAAAATGATCCTTAGAATTCTTCCCTACCTTATTCCTGTGCTGAGATACAGGCTGCTCCAACCTGCTGTAAAATGCTTGATTTCGAGAGTGAGCGAAACTAATGAAAACATTGTTGGGGTAAAACCTAAAGGGAAAGACCTAGCACCAAATCCAATTTGCCATCTGATCTAACTTCTGGAGGCAGTCAAAATGAGCATTTGAATTCTTCCCTACCTTATTCCTGTGCTGAGATACAGGCTGCTCCAACCTGCTGTAAAATGCTTGATTTCGAGAGTGAGCGAAACTAATGAAAACATTGTTGGGGTAAAACCTAAAGGGAAAGACCTAGCACCAAATCCAATTTGCCATCTGATCTAACTTCTGGAGGCAGTCAAAATGAGCCTTAGAATTCTTCCCTACCTTATTCCTGTGCTGAGATACAGGCTGCTCCAACCTGCTGTAAAATGCTTGATTTCGAGAGTGAGCGAAACTAATGAAAACATTGTTGGGGTAAAACCTAAAGGGAAAGACCTAGCACCAAATCCAATTTGCCATCTGATCTAACTTCTGGAGGCAGTCAAAATGAGCCTTAGAATTCTTCCCTACCTTATTCCTGTGCTGAGATACAGGCTGCTCCAACCTGCTGTAAAATGCTTGATTTCGAGAGTGAGCGAAACTAATGAAAACATTGTTGGGGTAAAACCTAAAGGGAAAGACCTAGCACCAAATCCAATTTGCCATCTGATCTAACTTCTGGAGGCAGTCAAAATGAGCCTTAGAATTCTTCCCTACCTTATTCCTGTGCTGAGATACAGGCTGCTCCAACCTGCTGTAAAATGCTTGATTGCGAGAGTGAGCGAAACTAATGAAAACATTGTTGGGGTAAAACCTAAAGGGAAAGACCTAGCACCAAATCCAATTTGCCATCTGATCTAACTTCTGGAGGCAGTCAAAATGATCCTTTGAATTCTTACCTACCTTATTCCTGTGCTGAGATACAGGCTGCTCCAACCTGCTGTAAAATGCTTGATTTCGAGAGTGAGCGAAACTAATGAAAACGTTGTTGGGGTAAAACCTAAAGGGAAAGACCTAGCACCAAATCCAATTTGCCATCTGATCTAACTTCTGGAGGCAGTCAAAATGATCCTTAGAATTCTTCCCTACCTTATTCCTGTGCTGAGATACAGGCTGCTCCAACCTGCTGTAAAATGCTTGATTTCGAGAGTGAGCGAAACTAATGAAAACATTGTTGGGGTAAAACCTAAAGGGAAAGACCTAGCACCAAATCCAATTTGCCATCTGATCTAACTTCTGGAGGCAGTCAAAATGATCCTTAGAATTCTTCCCTACCTTATTCCTGTGCTGAGATACAGGCTGCTCCAACCTGCTGTAAAATGCTTGATTTCGAGAGTGAGCGAAACTAATGAAAACATTGTTGGGGTAAAACCTAAAGGGAAAGACCTAGCACCAAATCCAATTTGCCATCTGATCTAACTTCTGGAGGCAGTCAAAATGAGCCTTAGAATTCTTCCCTACCTTATTCCTGTGCTGAGATACAGGCTGCTCCAACCTGCTGTAAAATGCTTGATTGCGAGAGTGAGCGAAACTAATGAAAACATTCTTGGGGTAAAACCTAAAGGGAAAGACCTAGCACCAAATCCAATTTGCCATCTGATCTAACTTCTGGAGGCAGTCAAAATGAGCCTTTGAATTCTTCCCTACCTTATTCCTGTGCTGAGATACAGGCTTCTCCAACCTGCTGTAAAATGCTTGATTTCGAGAGTGAGCGAAACTAATGAAAACGTTGTTGGGGTAAAACCTAAAGGGAAAGACCTAGCACCAAATCCAATTTGCCATCTGATCTAACTTCTGGAGGCAGTCAAAATGATCCTTAGAATTCTTCCCTACCTTATTCCTGTGCTGAGATACAGGCTGCTCCAACCTGCTGTAAAATGCTTGATTTCGAGAGTGAGCGAAACTAATGAAAACATTGTTGGGGTAAAACCTAAAGGGAAAGACCTAGCACCAAATCCAATTTGCCATCTGATCTAACTTCTGGAGGCAGTCAAAATGATCCTTTGAATTCTTCCCTACCTTATTCCTGTGCTGAGATACAGGCTGCTCCAACCTGCTGTAAAATGCTTGATTTCGAGAGTGAGCGAAACTAATGAAAACATTGTTGGGGTAAAACCTAAAGGGAAAGACCTAGCACCAAATCCAATTTGCCATCTGATCTAACTTCTGGAGGCAGTCAAAATGATCCTTTGAATTCTTCCCTACCTTATTCCTGTGCTGAGATACAGGCTGCTCCAACCTGCTGTAAAATGCTTGATTTCGAGAGTGAGCGAAACTAATGAAAACATTGTTGGGGTAAAACCTAAAGGGAAAGACCTAGCACCAAATCCAATTTGCCATCTGATCTAACTTCTGGAGGCAGTCAAAATGATCCTTAGAATTCTTCCCTACCTTATTCCTGTGCTGAGATACAGGCTGCTCCAACCTGCTGTAAAATGCTTGATTTCGAGAGTGAGCGAAACTAATGAAAACATTGTTGGGGTAAAACCTAAAGGGAAAGACCTAGCACCAAATCCAATTTGCCATCTGATCTAACTTCTGGAGGCAGTCAAAATGAGCATTTGAATTCTTCCCTACCTTATTCCTGTGCTGAGATACAGGCTGCTCCAACCTGCTGTAAAATGCTTGATTTCGAGAGTGAGCGAAACTAATGAAAACATTGTTGGGGTAAAACCTAAAGGGAAAGACCTAGCACCAAATCCAATTTGCCATCTGATCTAACTTCTGGAGGCAGTCAAAATGAGCATTTGAATTCTTCCCTACCTTATTCCTGTGCTGAGATACAGGCTGCTCCAACCTGCTGTAAAATGCTTGATTTCGAGAGTGAGCGAAACTAATGAAAACGTTGTTGGGGTAAAACCTAAAGGGAAAGACCTAGCACCAAATCCAATTTGCCATCTGATCTAACTTCTGGAGGCAGTCAAAATGAGCCTTAGAATTCTTCCCTACCTTATTCCTGTGCTGAGATACAGGCTGCTCCAACCTGCTGTAAAATGCTTGATTTCGAGAGTGAGCGAAACTAATGAAAACATTGTTGGGGTAAAACCTAAAGGGAAAGACCTAGCACCAAATCCAATTTGCCATCTGATCTAACTTCTGGAGGCAGTCAAAATGAACATTTGAATTCTTCCCTACCTTATTCCTGTGCTGAGATACAGGCTGCTCCAACCTGCTGTAAAATGCTTGATTTCGAGAGTGAGCGAAACTAATGAAAACATTGTTGGGGTAAAACCTAAAGGGAAAGACCTAGCACCAAATCCAATTTGCCATCTGATCTAACTTCTGGAGGCAGTCAAAATGAGCCTTAGAATTCTTCCCTACCTTATTCCTGTGCTGAGATACAGGCTGCTCCAACCTGCTGTAAAATGCTTGATTTCGAGAGTGAGCGAAACTAATGAAAACATTGTTGGGGTAAAACCTAAAGGGAAAGACCTAGCACCAAATCCAATTTGCCATCTGATCTAACTTCTGGAGGCAGTCAAAATGATCCTTAGAATTCTTCCCTACCTTATTCCTGTGCTGAGATACAGGCTGCTCCAACCTGCTGTAAAATGCTTGATTTCGAGAGTGAGCGAAACTAATGAAAACATTGTTGGGGTAAAACCTAAAGGGAAAGACCTAGCACCAAATCCAATTTGCCATCTGATCTAACTTCTGGAGGCAGTCAAAATGAGCATTTGAATTCTTCCCTACCTTATTCCTGTGCTGAGATACAGGCTGCTCCAACCTGCTGTAAAATGCTTGATTTCGAGAGTGAGCGAAACTAATGAAAACATTGTTGGGGTAAAACCTAAAGGGAAAGACCTAGCACCAAATCCAATTTGCCATCTGATCTAACTTCTGGAGGCAGTCAAAATGATCCTTAGAATTCTTCCCTACCTTATTCCTGTGCTGAGATACAGGCTGCTCCAACCTGCTGTAAAATGCTTGATTTCGAGAGTGAGCGAAACTAATGAAAACATTGTTGGGGTAAAACCTAAAGGGAAAGACCTAGCACCAAATCCAATTTGCCATCTGATCTAACTTCTGGAGGCAGTCAAAATGAGCCTTAGAATTCTTCCCTACCTTATTCCTGTGCTGAGATACAGGCTGCTCCAACCTGCTGTAAAATGCTTGATTTCGAGAGTGAGCGAAACTAATGAAAACATTGTTGGGGTAAAACCTAAAGGGAAAGACCTAGCACCAAATCCAATTTGCCATCTGATCTAACTTCTGGAGGCAGTCAAAATGAGCCTTAGAATTCTTCCCTACCTTATTCCTGTGCTGAGATACAGGCTGCTCCAACCTGCTGTAAAATGCTTGATTTCGAGAGTGAGCGAAACTAATGAAAACATTGTTGGGGTAAAACCTAAAGGGAAAGACCTAGCACCAAATCCAATTTGCCATCTGATCTAACTTCTGGAGGCAGTCAAAATGAGCCTTAGAATTCTTCCCTACCTTATTCCTGTGCTGAGATACAGGCTGCTCCAACCTGCTGTAAAATGCTTGATTTCGAGAGTGAGCGAAACTAATGAAAACATTGTTGGGGTAAAACCTAAAGGGAAAGACCTAGCACCAAATCCAATTTGCCATCTGATCTAACTTCTGGAGGCAGTCAAAATGATCCTTTGAATTCTTCCCTACCTTATTCCTGTGCTGAGATACAGGCTGCTCCAACCTGCTGTAAAATGCTTGATTTCGAGAGTGAGCGAAACTAATGAAAACATTGTTGGGGTAAAACCTAAAGGGAAAGACCTAGCACCAAATCCAATTTGCCATCTGATCTAACTTCTGGAGGCAGTCAAAATGATCCTTTGAATTCTTCCCTACCTTATTCCTGTGCTGAGATACAGGCTGCTCCAACCTGCTGTAAAATGCTTGATTTCGAGAGTGAGCGAAACTAATGAAAACATTGTTGGGGTAAAACCTAAAGGGAAAGACCTAGCACCAAATCCAATTTGCCATCTGATCTAACTTCTGGAGGCAGTCAAAATGATCCTTAGAATTCTTCCCTACCTTATTCCTGTGCTGAGATACAGGCTGCTCCAACCTGCTGTAAAATGCTTGATTTCGAGAGTGAGCGAAACTAATGAAAACATTGTTGGGGTAAAACCTAAAGGGAAAGACCTAGCACCAAATCCAATTTGCCATCTGATCTAACTTCTGGAGGCAGTCAAAATGAGCATTTGAATTCTTCCCTACCTTATTCCTGTGCTGAGATACAGGCTGCTCCAACCTGCTGTAAAATGCTTGATTTCGAGAGTGAGCGAAACTAATGAAAACGTTGTTGGGGTAAAACCTAAAGGGAAAGACCTAGCACCAAATCCAATTTGCCATCTGATCTAACTTCTGGAGGCAGTCAAAATGAGCCTTAGAATTCTTCCCTACCTTATTCCTGTGCTGAGATACAGGCTGCTCCAACCTGCTGTAAAATGCTTGATTTCGAGAGTGAGCGAAACTAATGAAAACATTGTTGGGGTAAAACCTAAAGGGAAAGACCTAGCACCAAATCCAATTTGCCATCTGATCTAACTTCTGGAGGCAGTCAAAATGAGCCTTAGAATTCTTCCCTACCTTATTCCTGTGCTGAGATACAGGCTGCTCCAACCTGCTGTAAAATGCTTGATTTCGAGAGTGAGCGAAACTAATGAAAACATTGTTGGGGTAAAACCTAAAGGGAAAGACCTAGCACCAAATCCAATTTGCCATCTGATCTAACTTCTGGAGGCAGTCAAAATGATCCTTAGAATTCTTCCCTACCTTATTCCTGTGCTGAGATACAGGCTGCTCCAACCTGCTGTAAAATGCTTGATTTCGAGAGTGAGCGAAACTAATGAAAACATTGTTGGGGTAAAACCTAAAGGGAAAGACCTAGCACCAAATCCAATTTGCCATCTGATCTAACTTCTGGAGGCAGTCAAAATGATCCTTAGAATTCTTCCCTACCTTATTCCTGTGCTGAGATACAGGCTGCTCCAACCTGCTGTAAAATGCTTGATTTCGAGAGTGAGCGAAACTAATGAAAACATTGTTGGGGTAAAACCTAAAGGGAAAGACCTAGCACCAAATCCAATTTGCCATCTGATCTAACTTCTGGAGGCAGTCAAAATGAGCCTTAGAATTCTTCCCTACCTTATTCCTGTGCTGAGATACAGGCTGCTCCAACCTGCTGTAAAATGCTTGATTTCGAGAGTGAGCGAAACTAATGAAAACATTGTTGGGGTAAAACCTAAAGGGAAAGACCTAGCACCAAATCCAATTTGCCATCTGATCTAACTTCTGGAGGCAGTCAAAATGATCCTTAGAATTCTTCCCTACCTTATTCCTGTGCTGAGATACAGGCTGCTCCAACCTGCTGTAAAATGCTTGATTTCGAGAGTGAGCGAAACTAATGAAAACATTGTTGGGGTAAAACCTAAAGGGAAAGACCTAGCACCAAATCCAATTTGCCATCTGATCTAACTTCTGGAGGCAGTCAAAATGATCCTTAGAATTCTTCCCTACCTTATTCCTGTGCTGAGATACAGGCTGCTCCAACCTGCTGTAAAATGCTTGATTTCGAGAGTGAGCGAAACTAATGAAAACATTGTTGGGGTAAAACCTAAAGGGAAAGACCTAGCACCAAATCCAATTTGCCATCTGATCTAACTTCTGGAGGCAGTCAAAATGAGCCTTAGAATTCTTCCCTACCTTATTCCTGTGCTGAGATACAGGCTGCTCCAACCTGCTGTAAAATGCTTGATTTCGAGAGTGAGCGAAACTAATGAAAACATTGTTGGGGTAAAACCTAAAGGGAAAGACCTAGCACCAAATCCAATTTGCCATCTGATCTAACTTCTGGAGGCAGTCAAAATGAGCCTTAGAATTCTTCCCTACCTTATTCCTGTGCTGAGATACAGGCTGCTCCAACCTGCTGTAAAATGCTTGATTTCGAGAGTGAGCGAAACTAATGAAAACATTGTTGGGGTAAAACCTAAAGGGAAAGACCTAGCACCAAATCCAATTTGCCATCTGATCTAACTTCTGGAGGCAGTCAAAATGATCCTTAGAATTCTTCCCTACCTTATTCCTGTGCTGAGATACAGGCTGCTCCAACCTGCTGTAAAATGCTTGATTTCGAGAGTGAGCGAAACTAATGAAAACATTGTTGGGGTAAAACCTAAAGGGAAAGACCTAGCACCAAATCCAATTTGCCATCTGATCTAACTTCTGGAGGCAGTCAAAATGATCCTTAGAATTCTTCCCTACCTTATTCCTGTGCTGAGATACAGGCTGCTCCAACCTGCTGTAAAATGCTTGATTTCGAGAGTGAGCGAAACTAATGAAAACATTGTTGGGGTAAAACCTAAAGGGAAAGACCTAGCACCAAATCCAATTTGCCATCTGATCTAACTTCTGGAGGCAGTCAAAATGATCCTTAGAATTCTTCCCTACCTTATTCCTGTGCTGAGATACAGGCTGCTCCAACCTGCTGTAAAATGCTTGATTTCGAGAGTGAGCGAAACTAATGAAAACATTGTTGGGGTAAAACCTAAAGGGAAAGACCTAGCACCAAATCCAATTTGCCATCTGATCTAACTTCTGGAGGCAGTCAAAATGAGCATTTGAATTCTTCCCTACCTTATTCCTGTGCTGAGATACAGGCTGCTCCAACCTGCTGTAAAATGCTTGATTTCGAGAGTGAGCGAAACTAATGAAAACATTGTTGGGGTAAAACCTAAAGGGAAAGACCTAGCACCAAATCCAATTTGCCATCTGATCTAACTTCTGGAGGCAGTCAAAATGATCCTTAGAATTCTTCCCTACCTTATTCCTGTGCTGAGATACAGGCTGCTCCAACCTGCTGTAAAATGCTTGATTTCGAGAGTGAGCGAAACTAATGAAAACATTGTTGGGGTAAAACCTAAAGGGAAAGACCTAGCACCAAATCCAATTGCCATCTGATCTAACTTCTGGAGGCAGTCAAAATGATCCTTAGAATTCTTCCCTACCTTATTCCTGTGCTGAGATACAGGCTGCTCCAACCTGCTGTAAAATGCTTGATTTCGAGAGTGAGCGAAACTAATGAAAACATTGTTGGGGTAAAACCTAAAGGGAAAGACCTAGCACCAAATCCAATTTGCCATCTGATCTAACTTCTGGAGGCAGTCAAAATGAGCATTTGAATTCTTCCCTACCTTATTCCTGTGCTGAGATACAGGCTGCTCCAACCTGCTGTAAAATGCTTGATTTCGAGAGTGAGCGAAACTAATGAAAACATTGTTGGGGTAAAACCTAAAGGGAAAGACCTAGCACCAAATCCAATTTGCCATCTGATCTAACTTCTGGAGGCAGTCAAAATGAGCCTTAGAATTCTTCCCTACCTATTCCTGTGCTGAGATACAGGCTGCTCCAACCTGCTGTAAAATGCTTGATTTCGAGAGTGAGCGAAACTAATGAAAACATTGTTGGGGTAAAACCTAAAGGGAAAGACCTAGCACCAAATCCAATTTGCCATCTGATCTAACTTCTGGAGGCAGTCAAAATGAGCCTTAGAATTCTTCCCTACCTCTTATTCCTGTGCTGAGATACAGGCTGCTCCAACCTGCTGTAAAATGCTTGATTTCGAGAGTGAGCGAAACTAATGAAAACATTGTTGGGGTAAAACCTAAAGGGAAAGACCTAGCACCAAAATCCAATTTGCCATCTGATCTAACTTCTGGAGGCAGTCAAAATGAGCCTTAGAATTCTTCCCTACCTTATTCCTGTGCTGAGATACAGGCTGCTCCAACCTGCTGTAAAATGCTTGATTTCGAGAGTGAGCGAAACTAATGAAAACATTGTTGGGTAAAACCTAAAGGGAAAGACCTAGCACCAAATCCAATTTGCCATCTGATCTAACTTCTGGAGGCAGTCAAAATGAGCCTTAGAATTCTTCCCTACCTTATTCCTGTGCTGAGATACAGGCTGCTCCAACCTGCTGTAAAATGCTTGATTTCGAGAGTGAGCGAAACTAATGAAAACATTGTTGGGGTAAAACCTAAAGGGAAAGACCTAGCACCAAATCCAATTTGCCATCTGATCTAACTTCTGGAGGCAGTCAAAATGATCCTTAGAATTCTTCCCTACCTTATTCCTGTGCTGAGATACAGGCTGCTCCAACCTGCTGTAAAATGCTTGATTTCGAGAGTGAGCGAAACTAATGAAAACATTGTTGGGGGTAAAACCTAAAGGGAAAGACCTAGCACCAAATCCAATTTGCCATCTGATCTAACTTCTGGAGGCAGTCAAAATGAGCCTTAGAATTCTTCCCTACCTTATTCCTGTGCTGAGATACAGGCTGCTCCAACCTGCTGTAAAATGCTTGATTTCGAGAGTGAGCGAAACTAATGAAAACATTGTTGGGGTAAAACCTAAAGGGAAAGACCTAGCACCAAATCCAATTTGCCATCTGATCTAACTTCTGGAGGCAGTCAAAATGATCCTTAGAATTCTTCCCTACCTTATTCCTGTGCTGAGATACAGGCTGCTCCAACCTGCTGTAAAATGCTTGATTTCGAGAGTGAGCGAAACTGATGAAAACATTGTTGGGGTAAAACCTAAGGGAAAGACCTAGCACCAAATCCAATTTGCCATCTGATCTAACTTCTGGAGGCAGTCAAAATGAGCATTTGAATTCTTCCCTACCTTATTCCTGTGCTGAGATACAGGCTGCTCCAACCTGCTGTAAAATGCTTGATTTCGAGAGTGAGCGAAACTAATGAAAACATTGTTGGGGTAAAACCTAAAGGGAAAGACCTAGCACCAAATCCAATTTGCCATCTGATCTAACTTCTGGAGGCAGTCAAAATGATCCTTAGAATTCTTCCCTACCTTATTCCTGTGCTGAGATACAGGCTGCTCCAACCTGCTGTAAAATGCTTGATTTCGAGAGTGAGCGAAACTAATGAAAACATTGTTGGGGTAAAACCTAAAGGGAAAGACCTAGCACCAAATCCAATTTGCCATCTGATCTAACTTCTGGAGGCAGTCAAAATGAGCCTTAGAATTCTTCCTACCTTATTCCTGTGCTGAGATACAGGCTGCTCCAACCTGCTGTAAAATGCTTGATTTCGAGAGTGAGCGAAACTAATGAAAACATTGTTGGGGTAAAACCTAAAGGGAAAGACCTAGCACCAAATCCAATTTGCCATCTGATCTAACTTCTGGAGGCAGTCAAAATGAGCATTTGAATTCTTCCCTACCTTATTCCTGTGCTGAGATACAGGCTGCTCCAACCTGCTGTAAAATGCTTGATTTCGAGAGTGAGCGAAACTAATGAAAACATTGTTGGGGTAAAACCTAAAGGGAAAGACCTAGCACCAAATCCAATTTGCCATCTGATCTAACTTCTGGAGGCAGTCAAAATGATCCTTAGAATTCTTCCCTACCTTATTCCTGTGCTGAGATACAGGCTGCTCCAACCTGCTGTAAAATGCTTGATTTCGAGAGTGAGCGAAACTAATGAAAACATTGTTGGGGTAAAACCTAAAGGGAAAGACCTAGCACCAAATCCAATTTGCCATCTGATCTAACTTCTGGAGGCAGTCAAAATGAGCCTTAGAATTCTTCCCTACCTTATTCCTGTGCTGAGATACAGGCTGCTCCAACCTGCTGTAAAATGCTTGATTTCGAGAGTGAGCGAAACTAATGAAAACATTGTTGGGGTAAAACCTAAAGGGAAAGACCTAGCACCAAATCCAATTTGCCATCTGATCTAACTTCTGGAGGCAGTCAAAATGATCCTTAGAATTCTTCCCTACCTTATTCCTGTGCTGAGATACAGGCTGCTCCAACCTGCTGTAAAATGCTTGATTTCGAGAGTGAGCGAAACTAATGAAAACATTGTTGGGGTAAAACCTAAAGGGAAAGACCTAGCACCAAATCCAATTTGCCATCTGATCTAACTTCTGGAGGCAGTCAAAATGAGCCTTAGAATTCTTCCCTACCTTATTCCTGTGCTGAGATACAGGCTGCCTCCAACCTGCTGTAAAATGCTTGATTTCGAGAGTGAGCCGAAACTAATGAAAACATTGTTGGGGTAAAACCTAAAGGGAAAGACCTAGCACCAAATCCAATTTGCCATCTGATCTAACTTCTGGAGGCAGTCAAAATGATCCTTAGAATTCTTCCCTACCTTATTCCTGTGCTGAGATACAGGCTGCTCCAACCTGCTGTAAAATGCTTGATTTCGAGAGTGAGCGAAACTAATGAAAACATTGTTGGGGTAAAACCTAAAGGGAAAGACCTAGCACCAAATCCAATTTGCCATCTGATCTAACTTCTGGAGGCAGTCAAAATGATCCTTAGAATTCTTCCCTACCTTATTCCTGTGCTGAGATACAGGCTGCTCCAACCTGCTGTAAAATGCTTGATTTCGAGAGTGAGCGAAACTAATGAAAACATTGTTGGGGTAAAACCTAAAGGGAAAGACCTAGCACCAAATCCAATTTGCCATCTGATCTAACTTCTGGAGGCAGTCAAAATGAGCTTAGAATTCTTCCCTACCTTATTCCTGTGCTGAGATACAGGCTGCTCCAACCTGCTGTAAAATGCTTGATTTCGAGAGTGAGCGAAACTAATGAAAACATTGTTGGGGTAAAACCTAAAGGGAAAGACCTAGCACCAAATCCAATTTGCCATCTGATCTAACTTCTGGAGGCAGTCAAAATGATCCTTAGAATTCTTCCCTACCTTATTCCTGTGCTGAGATACAGGCTGCTCCAACCTGCTGTAAAATGCTTGATTTCGAGAGTGAGCGAAACTAATGAAAACATTGTTGGGGTAAAACCTAAAGGGAAAGACCTAGCACCAAATCCAATTTGCCATCTGATCTAACTTCTGGAGGCAGTCAAAATGATCCTTAGAATTCTTCCCTACCTTATTCCTGTGCTGAGATACAGGCTGCTCCAACCTGCTGTAAAATGCTTGATTTCGAGAGTGAGCGAAACTAATGAAAACATTGTTGGGGTAAAACCTAAAGGGAAAGACCTAGCACCAAATCCAATTTGCCATCTGATCTAACTTCTGGAGGCAGTCAAAATGAGCATTTGAATTCTTCCCTACCTTATTCCTGTGCTGAGATACAGGCTGCTCCAACCTGCTGTAAAATGCTTGATTTCGAGAGTGAGCGAAACTAATGAAAACATTGTTGGGGTAAAACCTAAAGGGAAAGACCTAGCACCAAATCCAATTTGCCATCTGATCTAACTTCTGGAGGCAGTCAAAATGAGCCTTAGAATTCTTCCCTACCTTATTCCTGTGCTGAGATACAGGCTGCTCCAACCTGCTGTAAAATGCTTGATTTCGAGAGTGAGCGAAACTAATGAAAACATTGTTGGGGTAAAACCTAAAGGGAAAGACCTAGCACCAAATCCAATTTGCCATCTGATCTAACTTCTGGAGGCAGTCAAAATGAGCCTTAGAATTCTTCCCTACCTTATTCCTGTGCTGAGATACAGGCTGCTCCAACCTGCTGTAAAATGCTTGATTTCGAGAGTGAGCGAAACTAATGAAAACATTGTTGGGGTAAAACCTAAAGGGAAAGACCTAGCACCAAATCCAATTTGCCATCTGATCTAACTTCTGGAGGCAGTCAAAATGAGCCTTAGAATTCTTCCCTACCTTATTCCTGTGCTGAGATACAGGCTGCTCCAACCTGCTGTAAAATGCTTGATTTCGAGAGTGAGCGAAACTAATGAAAACATTGTTGGGGTAAAACCTAAAGGGAAAGACCTAGCACCAAATCCAATTTGCCATCTGATCTAACTTCTGGAGGCAGTCAAAATGAGCCTTAGAATTCTTCCCTACCTTATTCCTGTGCTGAGATACAGGCTGCTCCAACCTGCTGTAAAATGCTTGATTTCGAGAGTGAGCGAAACTAATGAAAACATTGTTGGGGTAAAACCTAAAGGGAAAGACCTAGCACCAAATCCAATTTGCCATCTGATCTAACTTCTGGAGGCAGTCAAAATGAGCCTTAGAATTCTTCCCTACCTTATTCCTGTGCTGAGATACAGGCTGCTCCAACCTGCTGTAAAATGCTTGATTTCGAGAGTGAGCGAAACTAATGAAAACATTGTTGGGGTAAAACCTAAAGGGAAAGACCTAGCACCAAATCCAATTTGCCATCTGATCTAACTTCTGGAGGCAGTCAAAATGAGCCTTAGAATTCTTCCCTACCTTATTCCTGTGCTGAGATACAGGCTGCTCCAACCTGCTGTAAAATGCTTGATTTCGAGAGTGAGCGAAACTAATGAAAACATTGTTGGGGTAAAACCTAAAGGGAAAGACCTAGCACCAAATCCAATTTGCCATCTGATCTAACTTCTGGAGGCAGTCAAAATGAGCCTTAGAATTCTTCCCTACCTTATTCCTGTGCTGAGATACAGGCTGCTCCAACCTGCTGTAAAATGCTTGATTTCGAGAGTGAGCGAAACTAATGAAAACATTGTTGGGGTAAAACCTAAAGGGAAAGACCTAGCACCAAATCCAATTTGCCATCTGATCTAACTTCTGGAGGCAGTCAAAATGAGCCTTAGAATTCTTCCCTACCTTATTCCTGTGCTGAGATACAGGCTGCTCCAACCTGCTGTAAAATGCTTGATTTCGAGAGTGAGCGAAACTAATGAAAACATTGTTGGGGTAAAACCTAAAGGGAAAGACCTAGCACCAAATCCAATTTGCCATCTGATCTAACTTCTGGAGGCAGTCAAAATGATCCTTAGAATTCTTCCCTACCTTATTCCTGTGCTGAGATACAGGCTGCTCCAACCTGCTGTAAAATGCTTGATTTCGAGAGTGAGCGAAACTAATGAAAACATTGTTGGGGTAAAACCTAAAGGGAAAGACCTAGCACCAAATCCAATTTGCCATCTGATCTAACTTCTGGAGGCAGTCAAAATGATCCTTAGAATTCTTCCCTACCTTATTCCTGTGCTGAGATACAGGCTGCTCCAACCTGCTGTAAAATGCTTGATTTCGAGAGTGAGCGAAACTAATGAAAACATTGTTGGGGTAAAACCTAAAGGGAAAGACCTAGCACCAAATCCAATTTGCCATCTGATCTAACTTCTGGAGGCAGTCAAAATGATCCTTAGAATTCTTCCCTACCTTATTCCTGTGCTGAGATACAGGCTGCTCCAACCTGCTGTAAAATGCTTGATTTCGAGAGTGAGCGAAACTGATGAAAACATTGTTGGGGTAAAACCTAAAGGGAAAGACCTAGCACCAAATCCAATTTGCCATCTGATCTAACTTCTGGAGGCAGTCAAAATGAGCATTTGAATTCTTCCCTACCTTATTCCTGTGCTGAGATACAGGCTGCTCCAACCTGCTGTAAAATGCTTGATTTCGAGAGTGAGCGAAACTAATGAAAACATTGTTGGGGTAAAACCTAAAGGGAAAGACCTAGCACCAAATCCAATTTGCCATCTGATCTAACTTCTGGAGGCAGTCAAAATGATCCTTAGAATTCTTCCCTACCTTATTCCTGTGCTGAGATACAGGCTGCTCCAACCTGCTGTAAAATGCTTGATTTCGAGAGTGAGCGAAACTAATGAAAACATTGTTGGGGTAAAACCTAAAGGGAAAGACCTAGCACCAAATCCAATTTGCCATCTGATCTAACTTCTGGAGGCAGTCAAAATGAGCCTTAGAATTCTTCCCTACCTTATTCCTGTGCTGAGATACAGGCTGCTCCAACCTGCTGTAAAATGCTTGATTTCGAGAGTGAGCGAAACTAATGAAAACATTGTTGGGGTAAAACCTAAAGGGAAAGACCTAGCACCAAATCCAATTTGCCATCTGATCTAACTTCTGGAGGCAGTCAAAATGAGCCTTAGAATTCTTCCCTACCTTATTCCTGTGCTGAGATACAGGCTGCTCCAACCTGCTGTAAAATGCTTGATTTCGAGAGTGAGCGAAACTAATGAAAACATTGTTGGGGTAAAACCTAAAGGGAAAGACCTAGCACCAAATCCAATTTGCCATCTGATCTAACTTCTGGAGGCAGTCAAAATGATCCTTAGAATTCTTCCCTACCTTATTCCTGTGCTGAGATACAGGCTGCTCCAACCTGCTGTAAAATGCTTGATTTCGAGAGTGAGCGAAACTAATGAAAACATTGTTGGGGTAAAACCTAAAGGGAAAGACCTAGCACCAAATCCAATTTGCCATCTGATCTAACTTCTGGAGGCAGTCAAAATGAGCCTTAGAATTCTTCCCTACCTTATTCCTGTGCTGAGATACAGGCTGCTCCAACCTGCTGTAAAATGCTTGATTTCGAGAGTGAGCGAAACTAATGAAAACATTGTTGGGGTAAAACCTAAAGGGAAAGACCTAGCACCAAATCCAATTTGCCATCTGATCTAACTTCTGGAGGCAGTCAAAATGATCCTTAGAATTCTTCCCTACCTTATTCCTGTGCTGAGATACAGGCTGCTCCAACCTGCTGTAAAATGCTTGATTTCGAGAGTGAGCGAAACTAATGAAAACATTGTTGGGGTAAAACCTAAAGGGAAAGACCTAGCACCAAATCCAATTTGCCATCTGATCTAACTTCTGGAGGCAGTCAAAATGAGCCTTAGAATTCTTCCCTACCTTATTCCTGTGCTGAGATACAGGCTGCTCCAACCTGCTGTAAAATGCTTGATTTCGAGAGTGAGCGAAACTAATGAAAACATTGTTGGGGTAAAACCTAAAGGGAAAGACCTAGCACCAAATCCAATTTGCCATCTGATCTAACTTCTGGAGGCAGTCAAAATGATCCTTAGAATTCTTCCCTACCTTATTCCTGTGCTGAGATACAGGCTGCTCCAACCTGCTGTAAAATGCTTGATTTCGAGAGTGAGCGAAACTAATGA
>NW_027144134.1:0-41646 GCF_026170545.1 Melanerpes formicivorus | reverse complement strand
GCTCCGGCCCAGCCAAGCCCCTCTCACGTCCCCATCGCCGGCCCCAGCCCAGCTCCAGCCACAGGCCCAGCCACAGCCCCTCTCCTGCCCTGCCCCAGCCCAGCCCTAGCCCCAGCCCTGCCCCAGCCCCACCCTCAGCACCAGCCCAGCCCCAGCCCCAGCCCCAGCCCAGCCCCAGCCCCAACCTCAGCACCAGCCCAGCCCCCAGCCACAGCCCAGCCACAGCCCTGGACCTAGCCCCAGCCCAAGCCCCAGCCACAGCCACAGCCCTGCCCCAGCCCTGGACCCAGCCCCAGCCCTGCCGCAGCCCAAACCCAGCCTCAGCCCAGCCCCCCAGCCCTACCCCTGCCCAGTCCCAGTCCATGCCCAGACCCAGCCCTGCCCCACCCTCGTCCCCAGCTCAGCCCCCTGCCCCAGCCCTACCCCTGCCCAGTCCCGCTGCATGCCCAGCCCCCAGCCCTGCCCAGCCCCAGCTCCGCCGAGCCCCCAACCCCAGCCACAGCCCTGCCCAAGACTTGGTTCCAGCCCCAGCCCCAGCCCTGCCCCAGCCCCGCCCTCTGCCCCAGCCCAGCCCCAGCCCCAGCCCAAGCCCTGCTCTGGACCCAGCCCCAGCCCCACCTCAGCCTCATCCCCTGACCAGCCCTAGCCCTGCCCCAGCCCAAGCCCCAGCCCCAGCCCCCAGCCCCATCCCTGCCCCCAGCCCAGCCCCCAGCCCTGCCCCATCCCAGCCCCAGCCCCAGCCCCAGCCCAAGCCCTGCCCCAGTCCCTGCCCCAGCCCAGTCCTGGTCCCAGCCCAGCCACAGCCCAGCCCCAGCACTGGCCCCCAGCCCAGGCCCAGCCCCAGCCCGGCCCCAGCCCTGGACCCAGCCCTGCCCTCTAGCCTCAGCCCCAGCCCCAGCCCTAGCCCAGCCCTGCCCTCAGCCCCAGCCCCCAGCCCCGGCCCCACCCTCGGCCCCAGCCCAGCCCCTGCCCCAGGGCTGCCCCGGCCCAGCCCCAGACCCAGCCCAGCCCCTGCCCCTGGACCCAGCCCCAGCCCCAGTCCCAGCCCCAGCCACAGCCCAGCCCCAGCCCCAGCCCCCAGCCCCACCCTCGGCCCCAACCTAGCCCGTACCCCAGCCCTGCCGCAGCCCAGCCCCAGCCCCAGCCCAGGTCCTGCCCTGGACCCAGCCCCAGCCCAGCCCCAGCCACAGCCCTCTCCCAGTCCCCCCGCCCCAGCCCCAACCCCAGCCACACCCCTGGCCCCAGCTCCGGCCCCAGCCAAGCCCCCACTCACGTCCCCATCACCGGCTCCAGCCCAGCTCCAGCCACAGCCCAGCCACAGCCCCTGCCCTGCCCTGCCCCAGCCCAGCCCCAGCCCCAGCCCTGCCCCAGCCCCACCCTCAGCACCAGCCCAGCTCCAGCCACAGCCCAGCCAGAGCCCTGGACCTAGCCCCAGCCCCAGCCCCAAGCCCCCAGCCCCCAGCCACAGCCCTGCCCCAGCCCTGTACCCAGCCCCAGCCCTGCCCCAGCCCAAACCCAGCCCCAGCCCAGCCCCCAGCCCCCGGCCCTACCCCTGCCCAGTCCCGGTCCATGCCCCAGTCCCAGCCCTGCCCCACCCTCGTCCCCAGCCAGCCCCTGCCCCAGCCCTACCCCTGCCCAGTCCCCGGTCCATGCCCAGCCCCAGCCCTGCCCAAGACTTGGTTCCAGCCCCAGCCCAGCCCTGCCCCAGCCCCGCCCTCTGCCCCAGCCCAACCCAGGCCCCTGCCCCAGCCCCAGCCCTAGCCCAGGCCCGCCCTCGGCCCCAGCCCCAGCCCCAGCCCTAGCCCAGCCCTGCCCTCAGCCCCAGCCCCAGCCCCAGCCCCACCCTCGGCCCCAGCCCAGCCACTGCTCCAGGGCTGCCCCGGCCCAGCCCCAGCCCCAGCCCAGCCCCTGCCCTGGACCCAGCCCCAGCCCTGCCCCAGTCCCAGCCCCAGCCCAGACCCAGCCCTGGACCCAGCCCCAGCCCCACCCCAGCCTCATCCCAGCCCAGGCCTAGCCCTGTCCCAGCCCCAGCCCCACCCCCGGACCCATCCCCTGCCCCTGCCCCACCCCCGGACCCATCCCCTGCCCCAGCCCCAGCCCTAGCCCAGCCCTGCCCTCAGCCCCAGCCCCAGCCCCACCCTCGGCCACAGCCCAGCCCCTGCCCCAGCCCTGCCCCTGGACCCAGCCCTGCCCCAGCCCAGCCCCAGCCCCACCCCAGCCTCATCCCCTGCCCAGCCCCAGCCCTGACCCAGCCCAAACCCCAGCCGCGGCCCCCAGCCCCATCCCTGCCCCCCGCCCAGCCCCAGCCCCAGCCCTGCCCCATCCCAGCCCCAGCCCCAGCCCCAGCCCTGCCCTCAGCCCAACCCCAGCCCTGCCCCAGCCCAGCCCCAGCCCCAGCCCTGCCCTAGCCCAGCCCCAGCCCTGCCCCAGCCCAACCCCAGCCCCAGCCTTCCCCCTGTCCAGCCCCAGCCAAAACCCTGCCCCAGCCCAGCCCCAGCCACCGCCCTACCCCAGCCCTGCACCCAGCCCCAGCCCCAGCCCTCTCCCAGTCCCCGCCCCAGCCCCAGCCCCAGACCCACCCCGGGCCCCAGCTCCGGCCCCAGCCAAGCCCCCACTCACGTCCCCATCCCCGGCCCCAGCCCAGCTCCAGCCACAGCCCAGCCACAGCCCCTGCCCTGCCCTGCCCCAGCCCCACCCTCAGCACCAGCCCAGCCCCAGCCCCAGCCCCAGCCCAGCCCCAGCCCCCACCCTCAGCACCAGCCCAGCTCCAGCCACAGCCCAGCCACAGCCCTGGACCTAGCCCCAGCCCAAGCCCCACCCTCGTCCCCAGCCCAGCCCCTGCCCCAGCCCTACCCCTGCCCAGTCCCGGTCCATGCCCAGCCCCAGCCCTGCCCAAGACTTGGTTCCAGCCCCAGCCCCAGCCCTGCCCCAGCCGAGCCCTCTGCCCCAGCCCAGCCCAGGCCCCTGCCCCAGGCCCCAGCCCTAGCCCAGGCCCACCCTCGGCCCCAGCCCCAGCCCCAGCCACAAGCCCAGCCCCTGCCCTGGACCCAGCCCCAGCCCAGCCCCAGCCCCACCCCAGCCTCATCCCCTGCCCAGCCCCAGCCCTGCCCCAGCCCAAACCCCCGCCCCCGGTCCCCATCCCCATCCCTGCCCCCCGCCCAGCCCCAGCCCCAGCCCCAGCCCCAGCCCTGCCCTCAGCCCAGCCCCAGGCCCGCACCCAGCCCCGGCCTCAGCCCAGACCTAAGCTAGCCCTGCCCCAAGCTAGCCCTGCCCACAGCCCCTGCCCCCAGCCCATTCCTAGTCCCAGACCAGCCACAGCCCAGCCCCAGCCCTGCCCCATCCCAGCCCCAGCCCCCAGCCCCAGCCCTGCCCTCAGCCCAGCCCCAGCCCTGCCCCCAGCCCAGCCCCAGCCCCAGCCCTGCCCTAGCCCAGCCCCAGCCCTGCCCCAGCCCAACCCCAGCCCCAGCCTTCCCCCTGTCCAGCCCCAGCCAAAACCCTGCCCCAGCCCACCCACAGCCACCGCCCTACCCCCAGCCCTGCACCCAGCCCCAGCCCCAGCCCTCTCCCAGTCCCCGCCCCAGCCCCAGCCCCAGACCCACCCCGGGCCCCAGCTCCGGCCCCAGCCAAGCCCCACTCACGTCCCCATCCCCGGCCCCAGCTCCTGCCCCAGCCCAGCTCCAGCCACAGCCCAGCCACAGCCCATGCCCTGCCCTGCCCCAGCCCAGCCCCCAGCCCCAGCCCTGCCCCAGCCCCACCCTCAGCACCAGCCCAGCCCCAGCCCCAGCCCACCCCCAGCCTCATCCCAGCCCAGGCCTAGCCCTGTCCCAGCCCCAGCCCCACCCCCCGGACCCATCCCCTGCCCCTGCCCCACCCCCGGACCCATCCCCTGCCCCAGCCCCAGCCCTAGCCCAGCCCTGCCCTCAGCCCCAGCCCCAGCCCCAGCCCCACCCTCGGCCACAGCCCAGCCCCTGCCCCAGCCCTGCCCCTGGACCCAGCCCTGCCCCAGCCCAGCCCCAGCCCCACCCCAGCCTCATCCCCTGCCCAGCCCCAGCCCTGACCCAGCCCAAACCCCAGCCGCGGGCCCCAGCCCCATCCCCTGCCCCCCGCCCAGCCCCAGCCCCAGCCCTGCCCCATCCCAGCCCCAGCCCCAGCCCCAGCCCTGCCCTCAGCCCAACCCCAGCCCTGCCCCAGCCCAGCCCCAGCCCCAGCCCTGCCCTAGCCCAGCCCCAGCCCTGCCCCAGCCCAACCCCAGCCCCAGCCTTCCCCCTGTCCAGCCCCAGCCAAAACCCTGCCCCAGCCCAGCCCCAGCCACCGCCCTACCCCAGCCCTGCACCCAGCCCCAGCCCCAGCCCTCTCCCAGTCCCCGCCCCAGCCCCAGCCCCAGACCCACCCCGGGCCCCAGCTCCGGCCCCAGCCAAGCCCCACTCACGTCCCCATCCCCGGCCCCAGCCCAGCTCCAGCCACAGCCCAGCCACAGCCCCTGCCCTGCCCTCCTGCCCCAGCCCCACCCTCAGCACCAGCCCAGCCCCAGCCCCAGCCCCAGCCCAGCCCCAGCCCCACCCTCAGCACCAGCCCAGCTCCAGCCACAGCCCAGCCACAGCCCTGGACCTAGCCCCAGCCCAAGCCCCACCCTCGTCCCCAGCCCAGCCCCTGCCCCAGCCCTACCCCTGCCCAGTCCCGGTCCATGCTCAGCCCCAGCCCTGCCCAAGACTTGGTCCAGCCCCAGCCCCAGCCCTGCCCCAGCCCCGCCCTCTGCCCCAGCCCAGCCCAGGCCCCTGCCCCAGCCCCAGCCCTAGCCCAGGCCCACCCTCGGGCCCCCAGCCCCAGCCCCAGCCACAGCCCCAGCCCCTGCCCTGGACCCAGCCCCAGCCCAGCCCCAGCCCCACCCCAGCCTCATCCCCTGCCCAGCCCCAGCCCCTGCCCCAGCCCAAAACCCCCGCCCCGGTCCCATCCCCATCCCTGCCCCCCGCCCAGCCCCAGCCCCAGCCCCAGCCCCAGCCCCAGCCCCAGCCCTGCCCTCAGCCCAGCCCCAGGCCCCGCACCCAGCCCCGGCCTCAGCCCAGACCTAAGCTAGCCCTGCCCCAAGCTAGCCCTGCCCCAGCCCCTGCCCCAGCCCATTCCTAGTCCCAGACCAGCCACAGCCCAGCCCCAGCACTGCCCGAGCCCAGCCCCAGCCCAGCCCCAGCCCTGGACCCAGCCCCAGCCCAGCCCTAGCCCAGCCCCTGCCCTCAGCCCAGCCCCAGGCCCGCACCCAAGCCCCGGCCTCAGCCCAGACCTAAGCTAGCCCTGCCCCAAGCTAGCCCTGCCCCAGCCCCTGCCCCAGCCCATTCCTGGTCCCAGCCCAGCCACAGCCCAGCCCCAGCACTGCCCCCAGCCCAGCCCCAGCCCAGCCCCAGCCCTGGACCCAGCCCCGGCCTCAGCCCAGCCCTAACCTAGCCCTGCCCCTGCACCTGCCCTGCCCAGCCTCAGCCCTGCACCGAACCCAGCCCCAGCCCGGACCCAGCCCTGCCCCAGCCCGGACCCCAGCCCTGCCCCCAGCCCTGGACCCAGCCCCAGCCCAGCCCCAGCCCCAACCCAGCCTCATCCCCTGCCCTCAGCCTCAGCCCCAGCCCTGCCCCAGCCCAAACCCCAGCCCCAGCCCCAGCCCACTATCGGCCCCCAGCCCAGCCCCTGCCCCAGCCCTGCCCCGGGCCCAGCCCCAGCCCCAGCCTCAGCCCTGCCCGAACCCCAGCCCTAGCCCTGCCCTGCCCTCAGCCCAGCCTTAGCCCGGCCCCAGCTCCAGCCCCAGCCCCAGCCCTGCCCCAGTCCCTGCCCCAGCCCAGTCCTGGTCGCAGCCCAGTCCCAGTCCAGCACCAGCCCTGTCCCAGCCTAGGCCCATCCCCAGCCCAGCCCCATCCCCCAGCCCAGCCCTGCCCTCAGCCCCAGCCGCAGCCCCCACACTTGGCCCCAGCCCAGCCCCTGCCCCAGCCCTGCCCCAGCCCTGCCTTCAGCCCAGCCCCAGCCCCCCAGCCCGGCCCCAGTTCTGCCCCAGACCCAGCCCCAGCCCAACCCTGGACCCAGCCCCAGCCCCAGCCCAGCCCCAGCCCCAGCCCTGCCCCAGCCTAGCCCCAGCCCCAGTCCAGTCCCTGCCCTGGACCCAGTCCCAGCCCCACCCCAGCCTCATCCCAGCCACAGCCCTGCCCCAGCCCCAGCCCTGCCCTGGCCCAGCCCCAGCCCCAGCCCAGCCCCTGCCCTGGACCCAGCCCCTGCCCTGGTCCCAGCCCCAGCCACAGCCCAGCCACAGCCCTGGATCCAGCCCCAGTCGCAGCCCCGGCCCCAGCCCAGCCCTAGCCCAGCCCCAGCCCTGGACCCAGCCCCAGCCCAGCCCCAGCCCCAGCCCTGCCCTAGCCCAGCCCCAGCCCTGCCCCAGCCCAACCCCAGCCCCAGCCTTCCCCCTGTCCTGCCCCAGCCAAAACCCTGCCCCAGCCCAGCCCCCAGCCACCGCCCTACCCCAGCCCTGCACCCAGCCCCAGCCCCAGCCCTCTCCCAGTCCCCGCCCCAGCCCCAGACCCAGACCCACCCCGGGCCCCAGCTCCGGCCCCAGCCAAGCCCCCTCTCACGTCCCCATCGCCGGCCCCAGCCCAGCTCCAGCCACAGCCCAGCCACAGCCCCTCTCCTGCCCTGCCCCAGCCCAGCCCTAGCCCCAGCCCTGCCCCAGCCCCACCCTCAGCACCCAGCCCAGCCCCAGCCCCAGCCCCCAGCCCAGCCCCAGCCCCAACCTCAGCACCAGCCCAGCCCCAGCCACAGCCCAGCCACAGCCCTGGACCTAGCCCCAGCCCCAAGCCCCAGCCACAGCCACAGCCCTGCCCCAGCCCTGGACCCAGCCCCAGCCCTGCCGCAGCCCAAACCCAGCCTCAGCCCAGCCCCCAGCCCTACCCCTGCCCAGTCCCAGTCCATGCCCAGACCCAGCCCTGCCCCAACCCTCGTCCCCAGCTCAGCCCCTGCCCCCAGCCCTACCCCTGCCCAGTCCCGCTGCATGCCCAGCCCCAGCCCTGCCCAGCCCCAGCTCCGCCGAGCCCCAACCCCAGCCACAGCCCTGCCCAAGACTTGGTTCCAGCCCCAGCCCCAGCCCTGCCCCAGCCCCGCCCTCTGCCCCAGCCCCAGCCCCAGCCCCAGCCCAAGCCCTGCTCTGGACCCAGCCCCCAGCCCCACCTCAGCCTCATCCCCTGACCAGCCCTAGCCCTGCCCCAGCCCCAAGCCCCAGCCCCAGCCCCAGCCCCATCCCTGCCCCCAGCCCAGCCCCAGCCCTGCCCCATCCCAGCCCCAGCCCCAGCCCCAGCCCAAGCCCTGCCCCAGTCCCTGCCCCAGCCCAGTCCTGGTCCCAGCCCAGCCACAGCCCAGCCCCAGCACTGCCCCAGCCCAGGCCCAGCCCCCAGCCCGGCCCCAGCCCTGGACCCAGCCCTGCCCTCAGCCTCAGCCCCAGCCCCAGCCCTAGCCCAGCCCTGCCCTCAGCCCCAGCCCCAGCCCCGGCCCCACCCTCGGCCCCAGCCCAGCCCCTGCCCCAGCCCTAGCCCAGCCCTGCCCTCAGCCCCAGCCCCAGCCCCGGCCCCACCCTCGGCCCCAGCCCAGCCCCTGCCCCAGGGCTGCCCCGGCCCAGCCCCAGACCCAGCCCAGCCCCTGCCCTGGACCCAGCCCCAGCCCCAGTCCCAGCCCCAGCCACAGCCCAGCCCCAGCCCCAGCCCCAGCCCCACCCTCGGCCCCAACCTAGCCCGTACCCCAGCCCTGCCGCAGCCCAGCCCCAGCCCCAGCCCAGGTCCTGCCCTGGACCCAGCCCCAGCCCAGCCCCAGCCACAGCCCAGCCCCAGCCCTGGACCCAGCCCCAGTCGCAGCCCCGGCCCCAGCCCCAGCCCCAGCCCAACCCCAGCCCCAGACCTGCCCCAGCCCAACCCCAGCCCCAGCCCAGCCCCTAGCCCCGGCCCTACCCCTGCCCAGTCCCGGTCCATGCCCAGCCCCAGCCCTGCCCAATACTTGGTTCCAGCCCCAGCCCCAGCCCTGCCCCAGCCCCGCCCTCTGCCCCAGCCCAACCCAGGACCCTGCCCCAGCCCCAGCCCTAGCCCAGGCCCGCCCTCGGCCCCAGCCCCAGCCCCAGCCCTAGCCCAGCCCTGCCCTCAGCCCCAGCCCCAGCCCTAGCCCCAACCTCGGCCCCAGCCCAGCCCCTGCTCCAGGGCTGCCCCGGCCCAGCCCCAGCCCCAGCCCAGCCCCCGGCCCTGGACCCAGCCCCAGCCCTGCCCCAGTCCCAGACCCAGCCCAGACCCAGCCCTGGACCCAGCCCCAGCCCCACCCCAGCCTCATCCCAGCCCAGGCCTAGCCCTGTCCCAGCCCCAGCCCCACCCCCGGACCCATCCCCTGTCCCAGCCCAGCCGTAGGCCCAGCCCTGCCCCAGCCCTACCCCTGCCCAGTCCCGGTCCATGCCCAGCCCCAGCCCTGCCCCACCCTCGTCCCCAGCCCAAACCCCAGCCCCGGCCCCATCCCCATCCCTGCCCCCCGCCCCAGACCCAGCCCCAGCCCCCACCTCAGCCTCATCCCCTGACCAGCCCTAGCCCTGCCCCAGCCCAAGCCCCAGCCCCAGCCCCAGCCGCAGCCCCATCCCTGCCCCCAGCCCAGCCCCAGCCCTGCCCCATCCCAGCCCCAGCCCCAGCCCCAGCCCAAGCCCTGCCCCAGTCCCTGCCCCAGCCCAGTCCTGGTCCCAGCCCAGCCACAGCCCAGCCCCAGCACTGCCCTACCCTGGACCCAGCCCTGCCCTCAGCCTCAGCCCCAGCCCCAGCCCTAGCCCAGCCCTGCCCTCAGCCCCAGCCCCAGCCCCAGCCCCACCCTCGGCCCCAGCCCAGCCCCTGCCCCAGGGCTGCCCCGGCCCAGCCCCAGCCCCAACCCTGCCCCAGTCCCTGCCCCAGCCCAGTCCTGGTCGCAGCCCAGTCCCAGTCCAGCCCCAGCCCTGCCCCAGCCTACGCCCATCCTCAGCCCAGCCCCATCCCCAGCCCTGCCCTGCCCTCAGCCCCAGCCGCAGCCCCACACTCGGCCCCAGCCCAGCCCCTGCCCCAGCCCTGCCCCGGACCAGCTCCAGCCACAGCCCAGCCACAGCCCTGGACCCAGCCCCAGCCCAGCCCCATCACCAGCCCTGCCCCAGCCCTGCCTTCAGCCCAGCCCCAGCCCCAGCCCGGCCCCAGTTCTGCCCCAGACCCAGCCCCAGCCCAACCCTGGACCCAGCCCCAGCCCCAGCCCAGCCCCAGCCCCAGCCCTGCCCCAGCCTAGCCCCAGCCCCAGTCCAGTCCCTGCCCTGGACCCAGTCCCAGCCCCAGCCCAGCCTCATCCCCAGCCACAGCCCTGCCCCAGCCCCAGCCCTGCCCTGGCCCAGCCCCAGCCACAGCCCAGCCCCTGCCCTGGACCCAGCCCCTGCCCTGGTCCCAGCCCCAGCCACAGCCCAGCCACAGCCCTGGATCCAGCCCCAGTCGCAGCCCCGGCCCCAGCCCAGCCCTAGCCCAGCCCCAGCCCTGGACCCAGCCCCCAGCCCAGCCCCAGCCCCAGCCCTGCCCTAGCCCAGCCCCCAGCCCTGCCCCAGCCCAACCCCAGCCCCAGCCTTCCCCCTGTCCAGCCCCAGCCAAAACCCTGCCCCAGCCCAGCCCCAGCCACCGCCCTACCCCAGCCCTGCACCCAGCCCCAGCCCCAGCCCTCTCCCAGTCCCCCGCCCCAGCCCCAGCCCCAGACCCACCCCGGGCCCCAGCTACGGCCCCAGCCAAGCCCCTCTCACGTCCCCATCGCCGGCCCCAGCCCAGCTCCAGCCACAGCCCAGCCACAGCCCCTGCCCTGCCCTGCCCCAGCCCAGCCCCAGCCCCAGCCCTGCCCCAGCCCCCACCCTCAGCACCAGCCCAGCCCCAGCCCCAGCCCCAGCCCAGCCCCAGCCCCACCCTCAGCACCAGCCCAGCTCCAGCCACAGCCCTGCCCCAGCCCTGGACCTAGCCCCAGCCCAAGCCCCAGCCACAGCCACAGCCCTGCCCCAGCCCTGGACCCAGCCCCAGCCCTGCCCCAGCCCAAACCCAGCCCCAGCCCAGCCCCCAGCCCCGGCCCTACCCCTGCCCAGTCCCGGTCCATGCCCAGTCCCAGCCCTGCCCCACCCTCGTCCCCCAGCCCAGCCCCTGCCCCAGCCCTACCCCTGCCCAGTCCCCGCTGCATGCCCAGCCCCAGCCCTGCCCCAGCCCCGCCCTCGGCCCCAGCCCAGCCCCAGCCCAAGCCCTGCTCTGGACCCAGCCCCAGCCCCACCTCAGCCTCATCCCCTGACCAGCCCTAGCCCTGCCCCAGCCCAAGCCCCAGCCCCAGCCCCAGCCCCATCCCTGCCCCCCAGCCCAGCCCCAGCCCTGCCCCATCCCAGCCCCAGCCCCCGCCCTGCCCCCAGCCCAGTCCCTGCCCCAGCCCAGTCCTGGTCCCAGCCCAGCCACAGCCCAGCCCCAGCACTGCCCCAGCCCAGGCCCAGCCCCCAGCCCTGCCCCAGCCCTGGACCCAGCCCTGCCCTCAGCCCCAGACCCAGCCCCAGCCCTAGCCCAGCCCTGCCCTCAGCCCCAGCCCCAGCCCCACCCTCGGGCCCCAGCCCAGCCCCTGCCCCAGGGCTGCCCCGGCCCAGCCCCAGACCCAGCCCAGCCCCTGCCCTGGACCCAGCCCAGCCCCAGTCCCAGCCCCAGCCACAGCCCAGCCCCAGCCCCAGCCCCAGCCCCACCCTTGGCCCCAACCTAGCCTGTACCCCAGCCCTGCCGCAGCCCAGCCCCAGCCCCAGCCCAGCCCCTGCCCTGGACCCAGCCCCAGCCCAGCCACAGCCACAGGCCCAGCCCTGCCCCAGCCCAGCCTAGCCACAGCCCAGCCCCAGCCCTGGACCCAGCCCCAGTCGCAGCCCCGGGCCCAGCCCAGACATAGCCCAGCCCCAGTCCCACACTCAGCCCCAGCCCAGTCCCAGCCACAGCCCAGCCACAGCCCTGGACACAGCCCCAGCCCAGCCCACAGCCACAGCCCAGCCCCAGCCCTGGACCCAGCTCCAGTCGCAGCCCCCAGCCCCAGCCACAGCCCAGCCACAACCCTGGACCCAGCCCCAGTCGCAGCCCCGGCCCCAGCCCCAGCCCCAGCCAACCCCAGCCCCAGACCTGCCCCAGCCCAACCCCAGCCCCAGCCCAGCCCCTAGCCCCGGCCCTACCCCTGCCCAGTCCCGGTCCATGCCCAGCCCCAGCCCTGCCCCACCCTCGTCCCAGCCCAGCCCCTGCCCCAGCCCTTACCCCTGCCCAGTCCCGGTCCATGCCCAGCCCCAGCCCTGCCCAAGACTTGGTTCCAGCCCCAGCCCCAGCCCTGCCCAGCCCCGCCCTCTGCCCCAGCCCAACCCAGGACCCTGCCCCAGCCCCAGCCCTAGCCCAGGCCCGCCCTCGGCCCCAGCCCCAGCCCCAGCCCTAGCCCAGCCCTGCCCTCAGCCCCAGCCTGCCCTAGCCCCAACCTCGGCCCCAGCCCAGCCCCTGCTCCAGGGCTGCCCCGGCCCAGCCCAGCCCCAGCCCAGCCCCTGCCCTGGACCCAGCCCCAGCCCTGCCCCAGTCCCAGACCCAGCCCAGACCCAGCCCTGGACCCAGCCCCAGCCCCACCCAGCCTCATCCCAGCCCAGGCCTAGCCCTGTCCCAGCCCCAGCCCCACCCCCCCGGACCCATCCCCTGTCCCAGCCCAGCCGTAGCCCAGCCCTGCCCCAGCCCCAGCCCTGCCCAGCCCCAGCCCTGCACCGAACCCAGACCTAGCCCGGCCCCAGCCCTGTCCCCAGCCATGCCCCTGCCCCAGCCCCAGCCCTGCCCCGGCCCAGCCCCAGCCCCAGCCCAGCCCCTGCCCTGGACCCAGCCCCAACCCAGCCCCGGCCACAGCCCAGCCCAGCCACAGCCCAGCCCCTGCCCTGGACCCAGCCCCAGCCCAGCCCCAGCCCCACCCCAGCCTCATCCCCTGCCCAGCCCCAGCCCTGCCCCAGCCCAACCCCAGCCCCGGCCCCATCCCCATCCCTGCCCCCCGCCCAGCCCCAGCCCCAGCCCTGCCCCATCCCAGCCCCAGCCCCAGCCCCAGCCCTGCCCCTCAGCCCAGCCCCAGGCCCGCACCCAGCCCCCGGCCTCAGCCCAGACCTAAGCTAGCCCTGCCCCAAGCTAGCTCTGCCCCAAGCTAGCCCTGCCCCAGGCCCTGCCCCAGCCCATTCCTGGTCCCAGACCAGCCACAGCCCAGCCCCAGCACTGCCCGAGCCCAGCCCCAGCCCAGCCCCAGCCCCAGCCCCAGCCTTGCCCCAGTTCAGCCGTAGCCCAGCCCTGCCCCAGCCCCCGCCCTGCCCCAGCCCCAGCTCTGCACCGAACGCAGCCCCAGCCCTGCCCCAGCTCTAGCCCCAGCCCTGCCCCCTGCCCCGGCCCCTGCCCCAGCCCTGCCCCAGCCCTAGCCCAGCCCCTGCCCCAGCCCTTTCCCGGACCAGCTCCAGCCACAGCCCCAGCCACAGCCCTGGACCCAGCCCCAGCCCAGCCCCATCACCAGCCCTGCCCCAGCCCTGCCCTCAGCCCAGCCCCAGCCCCAGCCCGGCCCCAGTTCTGCCCCAGACCCAGACCCAGCCCAACCCTGGACCCAGCCCCAGCCCAGCCCCATCACCAGCCCTGCCCAGCCCTGCCCTAGCCCAGCCCCAGCCCTGCCCCAGCCCAACCCCAGCCCCAGCCTTCCCCCTGTCCAGCCCCAGCCAAAACCCTGCCCCAGCCCAGCCACAGCCACCGCCCTACCCCAGCCCTGCACCCAGCCCCAGCCCCAGCCCTCTCCCAGTCCCCGCCCCAGCCCCACCCCAGCCCCACCCCCGGCCCCAGCTCCGGCCCCAGCCAAGCCCCACTCACGTCCCCATCGCCGGCCCCAGCCCAGCTCCAGCCACAGCCCAGCCACAGCCCCTGCCCTGCCCTGCCCCAGCCCAGCCCCAGCCCCAGCCCTGCCCCAGCCCCACCCTCAGCACCAGCCCAGCCCCAGCCCCAGCCCCAGCCCAGCCCCAGCCCCACCCTCAGCACCAGCCCAGCTCCAGCCACAGCCCAGCCACAGCCCTGGACCTAGCCCAGCCCAAGCCCCAGCCCCAGCCACAGCCCTGCCCCAGCCCTGGACCCAGCCCCAGCCCTGCCGCAGCCCAGCCCCAGCCCAGCCCAGCCCCCAGCCCCGGCCCTACCCCTCCCCAGTCCCGGTGCATGCCCAGACCCAGCCCTGCCCCACCCTCGTCCCCAGCCCAGCCCCTGCCCCAGCCCTACCCCTGCCCAGTCCCGCTGCATGCCCAGCCCCAGCCCTGCCCAGCCCCAGCTCCGCCCAGCCCCAACCCCAGCCACAGCCCTGCCCAAGACTTGGTTCCAGCCCCAGCCCCAGCCCTGCCGCAGCCCCCGCCCTCTGCCCCAGCCCAGCCCCAGCCCCAGCCCAAGCCCTGCTCTGGACCCAGCCCCTGCCCCACCCCAGCCTCATCCCCTGACCAGCCCTAGCCCTGCCCCTGCCCAAGCCCCAGCCCCAGCCCCAGCCCCCATCCCTGCCCCCCAGCCCAGCCCCAGCCCCAGCCCCTGCCCCATGCCCAGCCCCCAGCCCCAGCCCAAGCCCTGCCCCAGTCCCTGCCCCAGCCCAGTCCTGGTCCCAGCCCAGCCACAGCCCAGCCCCAGCCCTGCCCCAGCCCCTGGACCCAGCCCTGCCCTCAGCCCCAGCCCAGCCCTAGACCAGCCCTGCCCTCAGCCCCAGCCCCAGCCCCAGCCCCCACCCTCGGCCCCAGCCAGCCCCTGCCCCAGGCTGCCCCGGCCCAGCCCCCAGACCCAGCCCAGCCCCTGCCCTGGACCCAGCCCCAGCCCAGCCCCAGCCACAGCCACAGCCACAGCCCAGCCCCAGCCCCAGCCCCAGCCCCACCCTCGGCCCCAGACCCAGCCCGTTCCCCAGCCCTACCGCAGCCCAGCTCCAGCCCCAGCCCCAGCCCCTGCCCTGGACCCAGCCCCAGCCCAGCCCCAGCCACAGCCCCAGCCCTGCCCCAGCCCAGCCCTAGCCACAGCCCAGCCCTAGCCCTGGACCCAGCCCCAGTCGCAGCCCCCGGGCCCAGCCCAGACATAGCCCAGCCCCAGTCCCACCTTCAGCCCCAGCCCAGTCCCAGCCACAGCCCAGCCACAGCCCTGGACACAGCTCCAGTCGCAGCCTCGGACCCAGCCCCAGCCCTAGCCCAACCCCAGCCCCAGACCTGCCCCAGCCAACCCCAGCCCCAGCCCAGCCCCCAGCCCCGGCCCTACCCCTGCCCAGTCCCGGTCCATGCCCAGCCCCAGCCCTGCCGCACCCTCGTCCCCAGCCCAGCCCCTGCCCCAGCCCTACCCCTGCCCAGGTCCCTGTCCATGCCCAGCCCCAGCCCTGCCCAAGACTTGGTTCCAGCCCCAGCCCCCAGCCCTGCCCCAGCCCCGCCCTCTGCCCCAGCCCAGCCCAGGCCCCTGCCCCAGCCCCAGCCCTAGCCCAGGCCACCTTCGGCCCTAGCCCCATCCCAGCCACAGCCCAGCCCGTGCCCTGGACCCAGCCCCAGCCCAGCCCCAGCCCCCACCCCAGCCTCATCCCCTGCCCAGCCCAGCCCTGCCCCAGCCCAAACCCCAGCCCCGGCCCCATCCCCATCCCTGCCCCCCGCCCCAGCCCCAGCCCCAGCTCCAGCCCCAGCCCCAGCCCAGCCCTAGCCCAGCCCTGCCCTCAGCCCAGCCCCAGGCCCGCACCCAGCCCCCGGCCTCAGCCCAGACCTAAGCTAGCCCTGCCCCAAGCTAGCCCTGCCCCAGCCCCTGCCCCAGCCCATTCCTGGTCCCAGCCCAGCCACAGCCCAGCCCCCAGCACTGCCCCAGCCCAGCCCCAGCCCAGCCCCAGCCCTGGACCCAGCCCCGGCCTCAGCCCAGCCCTAACCTAGCCCCGGCCCAGCCCCAGCCCCAGCCCAGCCCCATCCCTGCACCGAACCCAGCCTCAGCCCGGACCCAGCCCTGCCCCAGCCCGGACCCAGCCCTGCCCCAGCCCTGGACCCAGCCCCAGCCCAGCCCCAGCCCCAACCCAGCCTCATCCCCTGCCCTCAGCCCCAGCCCTGCCCCAGCCCAAACCCCAAGCCCCAGCCCCAGCCCCACTATCGGCCCCAGCCCAGCCCCTGCCCCTAGCCCTGCCCGGCCCAGCCCCAGCCCCAGCCCCAGCCACAGCCCCAGCCCTGTGCCAGCCCTACCCCCAGCCCAGCGCCGGTCCCAGCCCCAGCCCAAGCCCCAGCCCTGCCCTGGACCCAGCCCCAGCCCCACCCCAGCCTCATCCCCAGCCCTGCCCCAGCCTCGGCCGCAGCCCAGCCCCAGCCCCAGCCCAGACCCCCGCCCCAGCCTCAGCCCCAGCCCAGCCCTGCCCGAACCCAGCCCTAGCCCAGCCCTGCCCTCAGCCCAGCCTTAGCCCGGCCCCAGCTCCAGCCCCAGCCCCAGCCCTGCCCCAGTCCCTGCCCCAGCCCAGTCCTGGTCGCAGCCCAGTCCCAGTCCAGCCCCAGCCCTGCCCCAGCCCCATCCCCAGCCCAGCCCCATCCCCAGCCCAGCCCTGCCCTCAGCCCCAGCCGCAGCCCCACACTCGGCCCCAGCCCAGCCCCTGCCCCAGCCCTGCCCCGGACCAGCTCCAGCCACAGCCCAGCCACAGCCCTGGACCCAGCCCCAGCCCATCCCAACAACCAGCCCGGCCCCCAGTTCTGCCCCAGACCCAGCCCAGCCCAACCCTGGACCCAGCCCCAGCCCCAGCCCAGCCCCAGCCCCAGCCCTGCCCCAGCCTAGCCCCAGCCCCAGTCCAGTCCCTGCCCTGGACCCAGTCCCCAGCCCCACCCCAGCCTCATCCCCAGCCACAGCCCTGCCCAGCCCACCCTCAGCCCAGCCCTAGCCCAGCCCCAGCCCTGGACCCAGCCCCAGCCCAGCCCCAGCCCCAGCCCTGCCCTAGCCCAGCCCCAGCCCTGCCCAGCCCCAACCCCAGCCCCAGCCTTTCCCCCTGTCCAGCCCAGCCCAAAACCCTGCCCCAGCCCAGCCCCAGCCCTGGACCCAGCCCCAGCCCTGCCCCAGCCCAACCCCAGCCCTGGACCCAGCCCCAGCCCTGCCCAGCCCAACCCCAGCCCCAGCCTTTCCCCTGTCCAGCCCCAGCCAAAACCCTGCCCCAGCCCAGCCCCAGCCCCAGCCCTCTCCCAGTCCCCACCCCAGCCCCAGCCCCAGCCCACCACCCCAGCCCCAGCTCCGGCCCCAGCCAAGCCTCACTCACGTCCCCATCGCCGGCCCCAGCCCAGCTCCAGCCACAGCCCAGCCACAGCCCCTGCCCTGCCCTGCCCCAGCCAGCCCCAGCCCCAGCCCTGCCCCAGCCCCACCCGCAGCACCAGCCCAGCCCCAGCCCCAGCCCCAGCCCAGCCCCAGCCCCACCCTCAGCACCAGCCCAGCTCCAGCCACAGCCCAGCCACAGCCCTGGACCTAGCCCCAGCCCAAGCCCCCAGCCCCAGCCACAGCCCTGCCCCCAGCCCTGGACCCAGCCCCAGCCCTGCCCAGCCCAAACCCAGCCCCAGCCCAGCCCCAGCCCCGGCCCTACCCCTCCCCAGTCCCGCTGCATGCCCAGCCCCAGCCCTGCCCAGCCCCAGCTCCGCCCAGCCCCAACCCCAGCCACAGCCCTGCCCAAGACTTGGTTCCATCCCCTGCCCAGCCCTAGCCCTGTCCCAGCCCAAGCCCCGACCCCAGCCCCCAGCCCAAACCCTGCCCCAGTCTCTGCCCCAGCCCAGTCCTGGTCCCAGCCCAGCCCCAGCCCCAGCCCCAGCCCCAGCCCCATCCCTGCCCCCAGCCCAGCCCCAGCCCCAGCCCTGCCCATCCCAGCCCCCAGCCCCAGCCCCAGACCCAGCCCCAGCCCAAGCCCTGCCCCAGTCTCTGCCCCAGCCCAGTCCTGGTCCCAGCCCAGCCACAGCCCAGCCCCAGCACTGCCCCAGCCCAGGCCCAGCCCCAGCCCTTCCCCAGCCCTGGACCCAGCCCTGCTCTCAGCCCCCAGCCCCAGCCCCAGCCCCACCCTCGGCCCACAGCCCAGCCCCTGCCCCAGGGCTGCCCCGGCCCAGCCCCAGACCCAGCCCAGCCCCTGCCCTGGACCCAGCCCCAGCCCAGCCCCAGCCCACAGCCCCCAGCCCTGCCCCAGCCCCAGCCCTAGCCACAGCCCAGCCCCAGCTCTGGACCCAGCCCCAGTCGCAGCCCCCGGGCCCAGCCCAGACATAGCCCAGCCCCAGTCCCACACTCAGCCCCAGCCCAGTCCCAGCCACAGCCCAGCCACAGCCCTGGACCCAGCCCCAGCCCAGCCCCATCCCCAGCCCTGCCCCAGCCCTGCCCTCAGCCCAGCCCCAGCCCAGCTTCTGCCCCAGGGCTGCCCCGGCCCAGCCCCAGACCCAGCCCAGCCCTACCCTGGACCCAGCCCCAGCCCAGCCCCAGCCCCAGCCACAGCCCCAGTCCAGCCCCACTCTGGACCCAGTCCCAGCCCTGCCCAGCCCCAGCCCTGCCCCCAGCCTAGCCCCAGCCCCAGCCACAGCCCCAGCCCAGCCCCTACCCTGGACCCAGCCCCCAGCCCAGCCCCCAGCCCCAGCCACAGCCCCAGTCCAGCCCCACTCTGGACCCAGCCCAGCCCCAACCCAGCCCCAGCCCTGCCCCAGCCTAGCCCCAGCCCCAGTCCAGCCCCACTCTGGACCCAGTCCCAGCCCTGCCCAGCCCCAGCCCTGCCCCAAGCCTAGCCCCAGCCCCAGTCCAGCCCCACTCTGGACCCAGCCCATCCCCAGCACAGCCCCAGCCCTGCCCCAGCCTAGCCCAGCCCCAGTCCAGACCCTGCCCTGGACCCAGTCCCAGCCCCAGCCCAGCCCCAGCCACCGCCCAGACCCAGCCCTGCCCCCCAGCCCAGTCCCAGCCCCACCCTGGACCCAGCCCCAGCCCCAGCCCTGCCTCAGCCCTTCCCCAGCCTAGCCTCAGCCCCCAGCCAAGCCCCTGCCCTGGACCCAGCCCCAGCCCCACCACAGCCTCATCCCCTGCCCTGGACCCAGCCCCCTGCCCTGGTCCCAGCCCCAGCCACAGCCCAGCCCCAGCCCTGGACCCAGTCCCAGTCGCAGCCCCGGCCCCAGCCCAGCCCTAGCCCAGCCCCAGCCCTGGACCCAGCCCCAGCCCAGCCCCAGCCCCAGCCCTGGACCCAGCCCCCAGCCCAGCCCCAGCCCCAGCCCTGCCCTAGCCCAGCCCCAGCCCTGCCCCAGCCCAACCCCAGCCCCAGCCTTTCCCCTGTCCAGCCCCAGCCAAAACCCTGCACCCAGCCCCCAGCCCCAGCCCTCTCCCAGTCCCCGCCCCAGCCCCAGCCCCAGCCACACCCCCCGGCCCCAGCTCCGGCCCCAGCCAAGCCCCACTCACGTCCCCATCACCGGCTCCAGCCCAGCTCCAGCCACAGCCCAGCCACAGCCCCTGCCCTGCCCTGCCCCAGCCCAGCCCCAGCCCCAGCCCTGCCCCAGCCCCACCCTCAGCACCAGCCCAGCCCCAGCCCTGCCCCATCCCAGCCCCAGCCCCAGACCCAGCCCCAGCCCAAGCCCTGCCCCAGTCTCTGCCCCAGCCCAGTCCTGGTCCCAGCCCAGCCACAGCCCAGCCCCAGCACTGCCCCAGCCCAGGCCCAGCCCCAGCCCTGCCCCAGCCCTGGACCCAGCCCTGCCCTCAGCCCCAGCCACAGCCCCAGCCCCAGCCCAGCCCCTGCCCTGGACCCAGCCCCAGCCTAGCCCCAGCCACAGCCCCAGCCCTGCCCCAGCCCAGCCCTAGCCACAGCCCAGCCCCAGCCCTGGACCCAGCCCCCAGTCGCAGCCCCGGGCCCAGGCCCAGACATAGCCCAGCCCCAGTCCCACACTCAGCCCCAGCCCAGTCCCAGCCACAGCCCAGCCACAGCCCTGGACCCAGCCCCAGCCCAGCCCCATCCCCAGCCCTGCCCCAGCCCTGCCCCAGCCCTGCCCTCAGCCCAGCCCCAGCCCAGCTTCTGCCCCAGGGCTGCCCCGGCCCAGCCCCAGACCCAGCCCAGCCCCTGCCCTGGACCCAGCCCCAGCCCAGCCCAGCCCCAGCCACAGCCCAGCCCCAGCCCCAGCCCCAGCCCCACCCTCGGCCCCAGCCCAGCCCATACCCAGCCCTGCCCCAGCCCAGCCCCTGCCCTGGACCCAGCCCCAGCCCAGCCCCAGCCACAGCCCCAGCCCAGTCCCAGCCCCAGCCCAGTCCCAGCCCCAGCCCAGCCTCAGCCCTGCCCCAGCCTAGCCCCAGCCCCAGTCCAGCCCCACTCTGGACCCAGTCCCAGCCCTGCCCAGCCCCAGCCCTGCCCAGCCTAGCCCCAGCCCCAGTCCAGCCCCACTCTGGACCCAGCCCAGCCCCAGCCCAGGCCCAGCCCTGCCCCAGCCTAGCCCCAGCCCTAGTCCAGACCCTGCCCTGGACCCAGTCCCAGCCCCAAGCCCAGCCCCAGCCACCGCCCAGACCCAGCCCTGCCCCCAGCCCAGTCCCAGCCCACCCTGGACCCAGCCCCAGCCCCAGCCCTGCCTCAGGCCCTTCCCCAGCCTAGCCTCAGCCCCAGCCAAGCCCCTGCCCTGGACCCAGCCCCAGCCCCACCACAGCCTCATCCCCTGCCCTGGACCCAGCCCCTGCCCTGGTCCCCAGCCCCAGCCACAGCCCAGCCCCAGCCCTGGACCCAGTCCCAGTCGCAGCCCCGGCCCCAGCCCAGCCCCAGCCCTGGACCCAGCCCCAGCCCTGCCCCAGCCCCAGCCACAGCCACAGCCCCAGCCCCAGCCCAGCCCTAGCCCAGCCCCAGCCCTGGACCCAGCCCCAGCCCAGCCCCAGCCAAAACCCTGCCCTAGCCCAGCCCCAGCCCTGCCCCAGCCCAGCCCCAGCCCCAGCCTTTCCCCTGTCCAGCCCCAGCCAAAACCCTGCCCCAGCCCAGCCCCAGCCACCGCCCTACCCCAGCCCTGCACCCAGCCCCAGCCCCAGCCCTCTCCCAGTCCCCGCCCCAGCCCCAACCCAGCCACACCCCTGGCCCCAGCTCCGGCCCCAGCCAAGCCCCACTCACGTCCCCATCACCGGCTCCAGCCCAGCTCCAGCCACAGCCCAGCCACAGCCCCTGCCCTGGCCCTGCCCCAGCCCAGCCCCAGCCCCAGCCCTGCCCCAGCCCCACCCTCAGCACCAGCCCAGCCCCAGCCCCAGCCCCAGCCCAGCCCCAGCCCCACCCTCAGCACCAGCCCAGCTCCAGCCACAGCCAGCCACAGCCCTGGACCTAGCCCCAGCCCAAGCCCCAGCCCCAGCCACAGCCCTGCCCCAGCCCTGGACCCAGCCCCAGCCCTGCCCCAGCCCAAACCCAGCCCCAGCCCAGCCCCTAGCCCCGGCCCTACCCCTGCCCAGTCCCGGTCCATGCCCAGACCCAGCCCTGCCCCACCCTCGTCCCCAGCCCAGCCCCTGCCCCAGCCCTACCCCTGCCCAGTCCCGCTGCATGCCCAGCCCCAGCCCTGCCCAGCCCCAGCTCCGCCCAGCCCCAACCCCAGCCACAGCCCTGCCCAAGACTTGGTTCCAGCCCCAGCCCAGCCCCAGCCCCAGCCCAAGCCCTGCTCTGGACCCAGCCCCAGCCCCACCCCAGCCTCATCCCCTACCCAGCCCCAGCCCTGCCCAGCCCCAGCTCCGCCCCAGCCCCAACCCCAGCCACAGCCCTGCCCAAGACTTGGTTCCAGCCCCCAGCCCAGCCCCAGCCCCAGCCCAAGCCCTGCTCTGGACCCAGCCCCAGCCCCACCCCAGCCTCATCCCCTACCCAGCCCCAGCCCTGCCCCATCCCAGCCCCAGCCCCAGCCCAAGCCCTGCCCCAGTCCCTGCTTCCAGCCCAGTCCTGGTCCCAGCCCAGCCACAGCCCAGCCTCAGCACTGCCTCAGCCCAGGCCCAGCCCCAGCCCTGCCCCAGCCCAGCCCCAGCCCTACCCTCAGCCCAGCCCCAGACTCAGCCTGGCCCCAGCCCTGACCCCGTCCCCAGCCCCAGCCCCAGTCCCAGCCCCAGCCCCAGCCCCAGCCCCAGCCCTGCCCCAGCCGCAGCTCCAGGCCTGACCTCAGCCCTGCCCCAGCCCTGGCTCCTGCCCCAACCCTGGCTCCAGCCCCAGCCCCAGCCCCAGCCCCAGCCCTGCGCCAACCCTGCCCCAGACCAAGGCCCAGCCTCAAGCCTAGTCCTGCCCCAGCCCTGCCCCCAATCCAGCCCCACCCCTGCCCCTACCTCAGCCCTAGCCCCAGCCCTGCCCCAGCCCCATCCTTGCCCTCAGCCCAGCCCTAGCCCGGCCCCAGCCCCAGCCCCAGCCCAAGCCCTGCCCTAGTCCCTGCCCCAGGCTCAGCCCCCGGCCCCAGCCCTGCCCCAGCCCCAGCCCTAGCCCAGCCCTGCCCTCAGCCCAGCCCTAGCTTGGCCACAGCCCTGTCCACAGCCCCAGCCCCAGCCCCAGCCCCACCCTCGTCCCCAGCCCAGCCCCTGCCCCAGCCCTGTCCCGGTCCATGCCCAGCCCCAGCCCTGCCCCAGCCCCCGCCCCAGCCCCAGACCCAGCCCTGCCCAAGACTTGGTTCCAGCCCCAGCCCCAGCCCCAGCCCCAGCCCTGCCCCCAACCCAGTCCCAGCCATGCCCCCAGCCCAGACCTGCCCCAAGCCCCAGCCCAAGTCCTAGCCTCCAGCCTACTCCAGCCCCAGCCCCGGCCCCAACCTCAGTCCCAGCCCTACCCCAGGCCCCAGCCCCTGCCCCCAGCCCAGCCCCAGCCCTGCGTCAGCCCTGCCCCAGCCCTAGTCCCCAGCCCACCCCCAGCAGAGCACCAGCACAGCTCCAGCCCAAGACCCAGCCTAGCCCCAGCCCCAGGCTAGCCCCAGCCACAGCCCCAGCCCCAGCCCCAGCCACAGCCCCAGCCCCAGCCCCAGCCACAGCCCAGCCACAGCCCTGGACCCAGCCCCAGCCCTGCCCTCAGCCCAGTCCCAGCCCAGCCTCAGCCCTGCCCCAGCCTAGCCCCAGCCCCAGTCCAGCCCCACTCTGGACCCAGTCCCAGCCCTGCCCAGCCCCAGCCCTGCCCCAGCCTAGCTCCAGCCCCAGTCCAGCCCCACTCTGGACCCAGCCCAGCCCCAGCCCAGCCCCAACCCTGGACCCAGCCCCAGCCCAGCCCCAGCCCCAGCCCTGCCCTAGCCCAGCCCCAGCCCTGCCCCAGCCCAACCCCAGCCCCAGCCTTTCCCCTGTCCAGCCCCAGCCAAAACCCTGCCCCAGCCCAGCCCCAGCCACCGCCCTACCCCAGCCCTGCACCCAGCCCCAGCCCCAGCCCTCTCCCAGTCCCCGCCCCAGCCCCAACCCCAGCCACACCCCTGGCCCCAGCTCCGGCCCCAGCCAAGCCCCACTCACGTCCCCATCACCGGCTCCAGCCCAGCTCCAGCCACAGCCCAGCCACAGCCCCTGCCCTGCCCTGCCCCAGCCCAGCCCCAGCCCCAGCCCTGCCCCAGCCCCACCCTCAGCACCAGCCCAGCCCCAGCCCCAGCCCCAGCCCAGCCCCAGCCCCACCCTCAGCACCAGCCCAGCTCCAGCCACAGCCCAGCCACAGCCCTGGACCTAGCCCCAGCCCAAGCCCCAGCCCCAGCCACAGCCCTGCCCCAGCCCTGGACCCAGCCCCAGCCCTGCCCCAGCCCAAACCCAGCCCCAGCCCAGCCCCTAGCCCCGGCCCTACCCCTGCCCAGTCCCGGTCCATGCCCAGACCCAGCCCTGCCCCACCCTCGTCCCCAGCCCAGCCCCTGCCCCAGCCCTACCCCTGCCCAGTCCCGCTGCATGCCCAGCCCCAGCCCTGCCCAGCCCCAGCTCCGCCCAGCCCCAACCCCAGCCACAGCCCTGCCCAAGACTTGGTTCCAGCCCCAGCCCAGCCCCAGCCCCAGCCCAAGCCCTGCTCTGGACCCAGCCCCAGCCCCACCCCAGCCTCATCCCCTACCCAGCCCCAGCCCTGCCCAGCCCCAGCTCCGCCCAGCCCCAACCCCAGCCACAGCCCTGCCCAAGACTTGGTTCCAGCCCCAGCCCAGCCCCAGCCCCAGCCCAAGCCCTGCTCTGGACCCAGCCCCAGCCCCACCCCAGCCTCATCCCCTACCCAGCCCCAGCCCTGCCCCATCCCAGCCCCAGCCCCAGCCCAAGCCCTGCCCCAGTCCCTGCTCCAGCCCAGTCCTGGTCCCAGCCCAGCCACAGCCCAGCCTCAGCACTGCCTCAGCCCAGGCCCAGCCCCAGCCCTGCCCCAGCCCAGCCCCAGCCCTACCCTCAGCCCAGCCCCAGACTCAGCCTGGCCCCAGCCCTGACCCCGTCCCCAGCCCCAGCCCCAGTCCCAGCCCCAGCCCCAGCCCCAGCCCCAGCCCTGCCCCAGCCGCAGCTCCAGGCCTGACCTCAGCCCTGCCCCAGCCCTGGCTCCTGCCCCAACCCTGGCTCCAGCCCCAGCCCCAGCCCCAGCCCCAGCCCTGCGCCAACCCTGCCCCAGACCAAGGCCCAGCCTCAAGCCTAGTCCTGCCCCAGCCCTGCCCCCAATCCAGCCCCACCCCTGCCCCTACCTCAGCCCTAGCCCCAGCCCTGCCCCAGCCCCATCCTTGCCCTCAGCCCAGCCCTAGCCCGGCCCCAGCCCCAGCCCCAGCCCAAGCCCTGCCCTAGTCCCTGCCCCAGGCTCAGCCCCGGCCCCAGCCCTGCCCCAGCCCCAGCCCTAGCCCAGCCCTGCCCTCAGCCCAGCCCTAGCTTGGCCACAGCCCTGTCCACAGCCCCAGCCCCAGCCCCAGCCCCACCCTCGTCCCCAGCCCAGCCCCTGCCCCAGCCCTGTCCCGGTCCATGCCCAGCCCCAGCCCTGCCCCAGCCCCCGCCCCAGCCCCAGACCCAGCCCTGCCCAAGACTTGGTTCCAGCCCCAGCCCCAGCCCCAGCCCCAGCCCTGCCCCCAACCCAGTCCCAGCCATGCCCCCAGCCCAGACCTGCCCCAAGCCCCAGCCCAAGTCCTAGCCTCCAGCCTACTCCAGCCCCAGCCCCGGCCCCAACCTCAGTCCCAGCCCTACCCCAGGCCCCAGCCCCTGCCCCCAGCCCAGCCCCAGCCCTGCGTCAGCCCTGCCCCAGCCCTAGTCCCCAGCCCACCCCCAGCAGAGCACCAGCACAGCTCCAGCCCAAGACCCAGCCTAGCCCCAGCCCCAGGCTAGCCCCAGCCACAGCCCCAGCCCCAGCCCCAGCCACAGCCCCAGCCCCAGCCCCAGCCACAGCCCAGCCACAGCCCTGGACCCAGCCCCAGCCCTGCCCTCAGCCCAGTCCCAGCCCAGCCTCAGCCCTGCCCCAGCCTAGCCCCAGCCCCAGTCCAGCCCCACTCTGGACCCAGTCCCAGCCCTGCCCAGCCCCAGCCCTGCCCCAGCCTAGCTCCAGCCCCAGTCCAGCCCCACTCTGGACCCAGCCCAGCCCCAGCCCAGCCCCAACCCTGGACCCAGCCCCAGCCCAGCCCCAGCCCCAGCCCTGCCCTAGCCCAGCCCCAGCCCTGCCCCAGCCCAACCCCAGCCCCAGCCTTTCCCCTGTCCAGCCCCAGCCAAAACCCTGCCCCAGCCCAGCCCCAGCCACCGCCCTACCCCAGCCCTGCACCCAGCCCCAGCCCCAGCCCTCTCCCAGTCCCCGCCCCAGCCCCAGCCCCAGCCACACCCCCGGCCCCAGCTCCGGCTCCAGCCCAGCTCCAGCCACAGCCCAGCCACAGCCCCTGCCCTGCCCTGCCCCAGCCCAGCCCCAGCCCCAGCCCTGCCCCAGCCCCACCCTCAGCACCAGCCCAGCCCCAGCCCCAGCCCCAGCCCAGCCCCAGCCCCACCCTCAGCACCAGCCCAGCTCCAGCCACAGCCCAGCCACAGCCCTGGACCTAGCCCCAGCCCAAGCCCCAGCCCCAGCCACAGCCCTGCCCCAGCCCTGGACCCAGCCCCAGCCCTGCCCCAGCCCAAACCCAGCCCCAGCCCAGCCCCTAGCCCCGGCCCTACCCCTGCCCAGTCCCGGTCCATGCCCAGACCCAGCCCTGCCCCACCCTCGTCCCCAGCCCAGCCCCTGCCCCAGCCCTACCCCTGCCCAGTCCCGCTGCATGCCCAGCCCCAGCCCTGCCCAGCCCCAGCTCCGCCCAGCCCCAACCCCAGCCACAGCCCTGCCCAAGACTTGGTTCCAGCCCCAGCCCAGCCCCAGCCCAGCCCAAGCCCTGCTCTGGACCCAGCCCCAGCCCCACCCCAGCCTCATCCCCTGCCCAGCCCTAGCCCTGCCCCAGCCCAGCCCCAGCCCCAGCCCAAGCCCTGCTCTGGACCCAGCCCCAGCCCCACCCCAGCCTCATCCCCTGCCCAGCCCCATCCCTGCCCCCAGCCCAGCCCCAGCCCCAGCCCTGCCCCAGCCCAGCCCCAGCCCCAGCCCAAGCCCTGCCCCAGTCCCTGCCCCAGCCCAGTCCTAGTCCCAGCCCAGCCACAGCCCAGCCTCAGCACTGCCTCAGCCCAGGCCGAGCCCCAGCCCTGCCCCAGCCCAGCCCCAGCCCTACCCTCATCCCCAGCCCCCGACCTGCCCAGCCCCAGCCCTGCACCGAACCCAGCCCCAGCCCAGCCCCAGCCCTGCCCCAGCTCTGGCCCCAGCCCTGTCCCCAGCCCTGGCCCCTGCCCCAGCCCCACCCCTAGCCCAGCCCTGCCCCAGACCAGCCCCAGCCCCAGCCCTGCCCCAGCCTAGCCCCAGCCCCAGTCCAGCCCCACTCTGGACCCAGCCCAGCCCCAGCCCAGCCCCAACCCTGGACCCAGCCCCAGCCCAGCCCCAGCCCCAGCCCTGCCCTAGCCCAGCCCCAGCCCTGCCCCAGCCCAACCCCAGCCCCAGCCTTTCCCCTGTCCAGCCCCAGCCAAAACCCTGCCCCAGCCCAGCCCCAGCCACCGCCCTACCCCAGCCCTGCACCCAGCCCCAGCCCCAGCCCTCTCCCAGTCCCCGCCCCAGCCCCAGCCCCAGCCACACCCCCGGCCCCAGCTCCGGCTCCAGCCCAGCTCCAGCCACAGCCCAGCCACAGCCTCTGCCCTGCCCTGCCCCAGCCCAGCCCCAGCCCCAGCCCTGCCCCAGCCCCACCCTCAGCACCAGCCCAGCCCCAGCCCCAGCCCCAGCCCAGCCCCAGCCCCACCCTCAGCACCAGCCCAGCTCCAGCCACAGCCCAGCCACAGCCCTGGACCTAGCCCCAGCCCAAGCCCCAGCCACAGCCACAGCCCTGCCCCAGCCCTGGACCCAGCCCCAGCCCTGCCCCAGCCCAAACCCAGCCCCAGCCCAGCCCCTAGCCCCGGCCCTACCCCTGCCCAGTCCCGGTCCATGCCCAGACCCAGCCCTGCCCCACCCTCGTCCCCTGCCCAGCCCCTGCCCCAGCCCTACCCCTGCCCAGTCCCGCTGCATGCCCAGCCCCAGCCCTGCCCAGCCCCAGCTCCGCCCAGCCCCAACCCCAGCCACAGCCCTGCCCAAGATTTGGTTCCAGCCCCAGCCCAGCCCCAGCCCCAGCCCAAGCCCTGCTCTGGACCCAGCCCCAGCCCCACCCCAGCCTCATCCCCTGCCCAGCCCTAGCCCTGCCCCAGCCCAGCCCCAGCCCCAGCCCAAGCCCTGCTCTGGACCCAGCCCCAGCCCCACCCCAGCCTCATCCCCTGCCCAGCCCCATCCCTGCCCCCAGCCAGCCCCAGCCCCAGCCCTGCCCCAGCCCAGCCCCAGCCCCAGCCCCAGCCCAAGCCCTGCCCCAGTCCCTGCCCCAGCCCAGTCCTAGTCCCAGCCCAGCCACAGCCCAGCCTCAGCACTGCCTCAGCCCAGGCCGAGCCCCAGCCCTGCCCCAGCCCAGCCCCAGCCCTACCCTCATCCCCAGCCCCCGCCCTGCCCAGCCCCAGCCCTGCACCGAACCCAGCCCCAGCCCAGCCCCAGCCCTGCCCCAGCTCTGGCCCCAGCCCTGTCCCCAGCCCTGGCCCCTGCCCCAGCCCCACCCCTAGCCCAGCCCTGCCCCAGCCCAGCCCCAGCCCTGCCCCAGCCCCACCCTCGGCCCCAGCCCAGCCCCTGCCCCAACCCTGCACCGGCCCAGCCCCAGCCCCAGCCCAGCCCCTGCCCCGGACACAGCCCCAGCCCATCCCCAGCCCTGCCCCAGCCCTGCCCTCAGCCCAGCCCCAGCCCCAGCCCGGCCCCAGCCCTGCCCCAGCCCTGGACACAGCCCCACCCTGGACCCAGCCCAGCCCCAGCCCAGCCCCAGCCCTGCCCCAGCCTAGCCCCAGTCCCAGTCCTGCCCCATCCCAGCCCCCAGCCCCAGCCCTACCCTCAGCCCAGCCCCAGACTCAGCCTGGCCCCAGCCCTGACCACGTCCCCAGCCCCAGCCCCAGTCCCAGCCCCAGCCCCAGCCCCAGCCCTGCCCCAGCCGCAGCTCCAGGCCTGACCTCAGCCCTGCCCCAGCCCTGGCTCCTGCCCCAACCCTGGCTCCAGCCCCAGCCCCAGCCCCAGCCCCAGCCCTGCGCCAACCCTGCCCCAGACCAAGGCCCAGCCTCAAGCCTAGTCCTGCCCCAGCCCTGCCCCCAATCCAGCCCCACCCCTACCCCTACCTCAGCCCTAGCCCCAGCCCTGCCCCAGCCCCATCCTTGCTGCCAGCCCAGCCCTAGCCCGGCCCCAGCCCCAGCCCCAGCCCAAGCCCTGCCCTAGTCCCTGCCCCAGGCTCAGCCCCGGCCCCAGCCCTGCCCCAGCCCCAGCCCTAGCCCAGCCCTGCCCTCAGCCCAGCCCTAGCTCGGCCACAGCCCTGTCCACAGCCCCAGCCCCAGCCCCAGCCCCACCCTCGTCCCCAGCCCAGCCCCTGCCCCAGCCCTGTCCCGGTCCATGCCCAGCCCCAGCCCTGCCCCAGCCCCCGCCCCAGCCCCAGGCCTAGCCCTGCCCAAGACTTGGTTCCAGCCCCAGCCCCAGCCCCAGCCCTGCCCCCAACCCAGCCCCAGCCATGCCCCCAGCCCAGACCTGCCCCAAGCCCCAGCCCAAGTCCTAGCCTCCAGCCTACTCCAGCCCCAGCCCCGGCCCCATCCTCAGTCCCAGCCCTACCCCAGGCCCCAGCCCCTGCTCCCAGCCCAGCCCCAGCCCTGCGTCAGCCCTGCCCCAGCCCTAGTCCCCAGCCCACCCCCAGCAGAGCACCAGCACAGCCCCAGCCCTAGACCCAGCCTAGCCCCAGCCCCAGGCTAGCCCCAGCCACAGCCCCAGCCCCAGCCCCAGCCACAGCCCAGCCACAGCCCTGGACCCAGCCTCAGCCCTGCCCTCAGCCCAGTCCCAGCCCAGCCTCAGCCCTGCCCCAGCCTAGCCCCAGCCCCAGTCCAGCCCCACTCTGGACCCAGCCCAGCCCCAACCCAGCCCCAGCCCTGCCCCAGCCTAGCCCCAGCCCCAGTCCAGCCCCACTCTGGACCCAGTCCCAGCCCTGCCCCAGCCCTGCCCCAGCCTAGCCCCAGCCCCAGTCCAGCCCCACTCTGGACCCAGCCCAGCCCCAGCCCAGCCCCAACCCTGGACCCAGCCCCAGCCCAGCCCCAGCCCCAGCCCTGCCCCAGCCCAGCCCCAGCCCCAGCCTTTCCCCTGTCCAGCCCCAGCCAAAACCCTGCCCCAGCCCAGCCCCAGCCACCGCCCTACCCCAGCCCTGCACCCAGCCCCAGCCCCAGCCCTCTCCCAGTCCCCGCCCCAGCCCCAGCCCCAGCCACACCCCCGGCCCCAGCTCCGGCCCCAGCCAAGCCCCACTCACGTCCTCATCACCGGATCCAGCCCAGCTCCAGCCACAGCCCAGCCACAGCCCCTGCCCTGCCCTGCCCCAGCCCAGCCCCAGCCCCAGCCCTGCCCCAGCCCCACCCTCAGCACCAGCCCAGCCCCAGCCCCAGCCCCAGCCCAGCCCCAGCCCCACCCTCAGCACCAGCCCAGCTCCAGCCACAGCCCAGCCACAGCCCTGGACCTAGCCCCAGCCCAAGCCCCAGCCCCAGCCACAGCCCTGCCCCAGCCCAAACCCAGCCCCAGCCCAGCCCCCAGCCCCGGCCCTACCCCTGCCCAGTCCCGGTCCATGCCCAGACCCAGCCCTGCCCCACCCTCGTCCCCAGCCCAGCCCCTGCCCCAGCCCTACCCCTGCCCAGTCCCGCTGCATGCCCAGCCCCAGCCCTGCCCAGCCCCAGCTCCGCCCAGCCCCAACCCCAGCCACAGCCCTGCCCAAGACTTGGTTCCAGCCCCAGCCCAGCCCCAGCCCCAGCCCAAGCCCTGCTCTGGACCCAGCCCCAGCTCCACCCCAGCCTCATCCCCTGCCCAGCCCTAGCCCTGCCCCAGCCCAGCCCCAGCCCCAGCCCAAGCCCTGCTCTGGACCCAGCCCCAGCCCCACCCCAGCCTCATCCCCTGCCCAGCCCCATCCCTGCCCCCAGCCCAGCCCCAGCCCCAGCCCTGCCCCAGCCCAGCCCCAGCCCCAGCCCCAGCCCCAGCCCAAGCCCTGCCCCAGTCCCTGCCCCAGCCCAGTCCTGGTCCCAGCCCAGCCACAGCCCATCCTCAGCACTGCCTCAGCCCAGGCCCAGCCCCAGCCCTGCCCCAGCCCAGCCCCAGCCCTGCACCGAACCCAGCCCCAGCCCAGCCCCAGCCCTGCCCCAGCTCTGGCCCCAGCCCTGTCCCCAGCCCCGGCCCCTGCCCCAGCCCCACCCCTAGCCCAGCCCTGCCCCAGACCAGCCCCAGCCCCAGCCCCAGCCCCACCCTCGGCCCCAGCCCAGCCCCTGCCCCAACCCTGCACCGGCCCAGCCCCAGCCCCAGCCCAGCCCCTGCCCCGGACACAGCCCCAGCCCATCCCCAGCCCTGCCCCAGCCCTGCCCTCAGCCCAGCCCCAGCCCCAGCCCGGCCCCAGCCCTGCCCCAGCCCTGGACACAGCCCCACCCTGGACCCAGCCCAGCCCCAGCCCAGCCCCAGCCCTGCCCCAGCCTAGCCCCAGTCCCAGTCCTGCCCCATCCCAGCCCCCAGCCCCAGCCCTACCCTCAGCCCAGCCCCAGACTCAGCCTGGCCCCAGCCCTGACCCCGTCCCCAGCCCCAGCCCCAGTCCCAGCCCCAGCCCCAGCCCCAGCCCCAGCCCTGCCCCAGCCGCAGCTCCAGGCCTGACCTCAGCCCTGCCCCAGCCCTGGCTCCTGCCCCAACCCTGGCTCCAGCCCCAGCCCCAGCCCCAGCCCCAGCCCTGCGCCAACCCTGCCCCAGACCAAGGCCCAGCCTCAAGCCTAGTCCTGCCCCAGCCCTGCCCCCAATCCAGCCCCGCCCCTACCCCTACCTCAGCCCTAGCCCCAGCCCTGCCCCAGCCCCATCCTTGCCCTCAGCCCAGCCCTAGCCCGGCCCCAGCCCCAGCCCCAGCCCAAGCCCTGCCCTAGTCCCTGCCCCAGGCTCAGCCCCGGCCCCAGCCCTGCCCCAGCCCCAGCCCTAGCCCAGCCCTGCCCTCAGCCCAGCCCTAGCTCGGCCACAGCCCTGTCCACAGCCCCAGCCCCAGCCCCAGCCCCACCCTCGTCCCCAGCCCAGCCCCTGCCCCAGCCCTGTCCCGGTCCATGCCCAGCCCCAGCCCTGCCCCAGCCCCCGCCCCAGCCCCAGACCCAGCCCTGCCCAAGACTTGGTTCCAGCCCCAGCCCCAGCCCCAGCCCTGCCCCCAACCCAGCCCCAGCCATGCCCCCAGCCCAGACCTGCCCCAAGCCCCAGCCCAAGTCCTAGCCTCCAGCCTACTCCAGCCCCAGCCCCGGCCCCAACCTCAGTCCCAGCCCTACCCCAGGCCCCAGCCCCTGCCCCCAGCCCAGCCCCAGCCCTGCGTCAGCCCTGCCCCAGCCCTAGTCCCCAGCCCACCCCCAGCAGAGCACCAGCACAGCCCCAGCCCTAGACCCAGCCTAGCCCCAGCCCCAGGCTAGCCCCAGCCACAGCCCCAGCCCCAGCCCCAGCCACAGCCCAGCCACAGCCCTGGACCCAGCCTCAGCCCTGCCCTCAGCCCAGTCCCAGCCCAGCCTCAGCCCTGCCCCAGCCTAGCCCCAGCCCCAGTCCAGCCCCACTCTGGACCCAGCCCAGCCCCAACCCAGCCCCAGCCCTGCCCCAGCCTAGCCCCAGCCCCAGTCCAGCCCCACTCTGGACCCAGTCCCAGCCCTGCCCAGCCCCAGCCCTGCCCCAGCCTAGCCCCAGCCCCAGTCCAGCCCCACTCTGGACCCAGCCCAGCCCCAGCCCAGCCCCAACCCTGGACCCAGCCCCAGCCCAGCCCCAGCCCCAGCCCTGCCCTAGCCCAGCCCCAGCCCTGCCCCAGCCCAACCCCAGCCCCAGCCTTTCCCCTGTCCAGCCCCAGCCAAAACCCTGCCCCAGCCCAGCCCCAGCCACCGCCCTACCCCAGCCCTGCACCCAGCCCCAGCCCCAGCCCTCTCCCAGTCCCCGCCCCAGCCCCAGCCCCAGCCACACCCCCGGCCCCAGCTCCGGCCCCAGCCAAGCCCCACTCACGTCCCCATCACCGGCTCCAGCCCAGCTCCAGCCACAGCCCAGCCACAGCCCCTGCCCTGCCCTGCCCCAGCCCAGCCCCAGCCCCAGCCCTGCCCCAGCCCCACCCTCAGCACCAGCCCAGCCCCAGCCCCAGCCCCAGCCCAGCCCCAGCCCCACCCTCAGCACCAGCCCAGCTCCAGCCACAGCCCAGCCACAGCCCTGGACCTAGCCCCAGCCCTGCCCCAGCCCTGGACCCAGCCCCAGCCCTGCCCCAGCCCAAACCCAGCCCCAGCCCAGCCCCTAGCCCCGGCCCTACCCCAGCCCAGCCCCGGTCCCAGCCCAGCCCAAGCCCTGGCCCAGCCCCAGCCCAAACCCCATCCTTGCCCCCAGCCCAGCCCTAGCCCTGCCCCAGTCCCAGCCCCAGCCCAGCCCCAGCCCTGGACCCAGCCCCAGCCCCACCCCCGGACCCATCCCCGGTCCCAGCCCAGCCGCAGCCCAGCCCTGCCCAGCCCCAGCCCTGCACCGAACCCAGCCCCAGCCCATCCCCAGACCTCCCCCAGCCCTGCCCTCAGCCCAGCCCCAGCCCCAGCCCAGCCCCAGTCCTGCCCCAGCCCTGGACACAGCCCCACCCTGGACCCAGCCCCAGCCCCAGTCCAGCCCCAGCCCTGCCCCAGCCCCAGCCCTGCCATAACCCAGCCCCTGCCCTGGACCCAGTCCCAGCCCCAGCCCAGCCCCAGGCCAGCCCCAGCACCACCCTGGACCCAGCCTCAGCCCCACCCCTGCCCCAGCCCTGCCCCAGCCTCATCCCCAGCCCCAGCCCAGCCCCTGCCCTGGACCCAGCCCCAGCCCCACCCCAGCCTCATCCCCAGCCCAGGCCCAGCCCTGCCCCAGCCCAGCCCAGCCCCATCCCCATCCCTGTCCCCAGCCCAGACCCTGCCCCAGCCCTGCCCCAGCCCAGCCCCAGCCACCGCCCAGGCCCAGCCCTGCCCCAGCCCAGCCCAGCCCAGCCCCATCCCCATCCCTGCCCCCAGCCCAACCCCAGCCCCAGCCCTGCCCTAACCCAGCCCCAGCCCTGGACCAAGCCCCACCCCTGAGCCGAACCCAGCCCCAGCCTGGCCCCAGCCCTGCCCTAGCTCCTGCCCTAGCCCTGTCCCCAGCCTCGGCCCGTGCCCAACCCCAGTCCCAGTCCTGCCCCATCCCAGCCCCAGCCCCAGCCCTGCCCCCAGCCCAGCCACAGCCCAGCCACAGCCCCACCCTCAGCCCCAGCCCAGCTCCAGCCACAGCCCAGCCCCAGACCTGGACCCAGCCCCAGTCGCAGCCCCGGCCCCAGCCCAGCCCTAGCCCAGCCCCAGCCCAGCTCCAGCCACTGCCCAGCCACAGCCCTGGACCCAGCCCCAGCCCTGCCCCAGCCCAGCTCCAGCCACTGCCCAGCCACAGCCCTGGACCCAGCCCCAGCCCAGCCCCATCCCCAGTCCTGCCCCAGTCAAGGCCCCAGCCCCACCCTGGACCCAGCCCCAGCACCAGCCCAGCCCCAGCCAGCCCCAGCCCCACCCTGGACCCAGCCCCAGCCCCAGCCCTCTCCCAGTCCCCGCCCCTGCTCCAGCCCCTCCCCTGGCCCCAGCCCCGGCCCCTACCAAGCCCCACTCACGGCGCCATCCCTGCCCCCAGCCCCAGCCCTGCACCGAACCCAGCCCCAGCCCGGCCCCAGCCCTGCCCCAGCCCAGCCCTGCCCCGGCTCAGCCCCAGCCCCAGCCCCAGCCCCAACCAAGCCCCACTCACGGCCCCATCCCTGGCCCCAGCCCAGACCTGCCCCAACCCCAGTCCAGCACCGAACCGAGACACAGCCTTGCTCCAGCCCTGCCCCAGCCCACCCCTGCCCCGGCCCAGCCCCAGCCCAGCCCTAGCCCAGCCACAGCCCAGCTCCAGCCACAGCCCAGCCACAGCCCTGGACCCAGCCCCAGCCCAGCCCCAGCCCCAGCCCCAGCCCTGCCCTAGCCCAGCCCCAGCCCTGGACCAAGCCCCACCCCTGAGCCAAACCCAGCCCCAGCCTGGCCCCAGCCCTGCCCTAGCTCCAGCCCTAGCCCTGTCTCCAGCCTCGGCCCGTGCCCCTGCCCCAGTCCCAGTCTTGCCCCATCCCAGCCCCCAGCCCCAGCCCTGCCCCCAGCCCAGCCCCAGACCCAGCCTGGCCCCAGACCCAGCCCCAGCCCCAGCCAAGGCCCACTCACGGCCCCATCCCCGGCCCCAGCCCAGCCCTGCCCCAGCCCCAGCCCTGCACCGAACCCAGCTGCAGCCTGGCCCCAGCCCTGCCCCAGCCCAGCCCTGCCCCGGCCCAGCCCCAGCCCAGCTCCAGCCCCAGCCCAGCCCCAGCCCTGGATCCAGCCCCAGTCGCAGCCCCAGCCCCAGCCCAGCCCTAGCCCAGCCCCAGCCCAGCTCCAGCCACAGCCCAGCCACAGCCCTGGACCCAGCCCCAGCCCAGCCCCAGCCCCAGCCCTGCCCTAGCCCAGCCCCAGCCCTGGACCAAGCCCCACCCCTGAGCCAAACCCAGCCCCAGCCTGGCCCCAGCCCTGCCCTAGCTCCAGCCCTAGCCCTGTCCCCAGCCTCGGCCCGTGCCCCTGCCCCAGTCCCAGTCCTGCCCCATCCCAGCCCCCAGCCCCAGCCCCAGCCCTACCCTCAGCCCAGCCCCAGACCCAGCCTGGCCCCAGCACTGTCCTCAGCCCCAGCCCCAGTCCCAGCCCCAGCCCCAGACCCAGACCCAGCCCTGCCCCAGCCGCAGCTCCAGGCCTGACCTCAGCCCTGCCCCAGCCCTGGCTCCTGCCCCAACCCTGGCTCCAGCCCCAGCCCCAGCCCCAGCCCCAGCCCTGCGCCAAACCAGCCCCAGAACAAGGCCCAGCCTCAAGCCTAGTCCTGCCCCAGCCCTGCCGCCAATCCAGCCCCGCCCCTACCCCTACCTCAGCCCTAGCCCCAGCCCTGCCCCAGCCCCATCCTTGCTGCCAGCCCAGCCCTAGCCCGGCCCCAGCCCCAGCCCCAGCCCAAGCCCTGCCCTAGTCCCTGCCCCAGGCTCAGCCCCGGCCCCAGCCCTGCCCCAGCCCTGCCTTAGCCCAGCCCTGCCCTCAGCCCAGCCCTAGCTCGGCCACAGCCCTGTCCGCAGCCCCAGCCCCAGCCCCAGCCCCACCCTCGTCCCCAGCCCAGACCCTGTCCCAGCCCTATCCCTGCCCAGTCACGGTCCATGCCCAGCCCCAGCCCTGCCCCAGCCCCCGCCCTGCCCCAGCCCTGCCCAAGACTTGGTTCCAGTCCCAGCCCCAGCCCTGCCCCAGCCCCAGCCCCAGCCCCTGCCCTGCCCCAGCCTCAGTCCTGCCCCAGCCCCGGCCCCAGCCCCAGCCCCAGCCCTGCCCCCAACCCAGCCCCAGCCATGCCCCAAGCCCAGACCTGCCCCCAGCCCCAGCCCAAGGCCTAGCCTCCAGCCTACTCCAGCCCCAGCCCCGGCCCCAACCTCAGTCCCAGCCCTACCTCAGGCCCCAGCCCAGCCCCCAGCCCAGCCCCAGACCTGCGTCAGCCCTGCCCCAGCCCTAGTCCCCACCCCACCCCCAGCAGAGCACCAGCACAGCCCCAGCCCTAGACCCAGCCCAGCCTCATCCCCAGCCCAGGCCCAGCCCTGCCCCGGCCCAGCCCCAGCCACAGCCCCAGCCAAGCCCCACTCACGGCCCCATCCTCGGCCCCAGCCCAGCCCAGCCCTGCCCCAGCCCTAGCCCTGCACCGAACGCAGCCCCAGCCTGGCCCCAGCCCAGCCCCAGCCGCAGCCCAGCCCCAGCCCTGGATCCAGCCCCAGTCGCAGCCCTGGCCCCGGCCCAGCCCTAGCCCAGCCCCAGCCCCACCCTCAGCCCCAGCCCAGCTCCAGCCACAACCCAGCCCCAGCCCTGGACCCAGCCCCAGCCCAGCCCCAGCCCCAGCCCTGCCATAACCCAGCCCCAGTCCTGGACCAAGCCCCACCCCTGAGCCGAACCCAGCCCCAGCCTGGCCCCAGCCCTGCCCTAGCTCCAGCCCTAGCCCTGTCCCCAGCCTCGGCCCGTGCCCCTGCCCCAGTCCCAGTCCTGCCCCATCCCAGCCCCCAGCCCCAGCCTGGCCCCCAGCCCTGTCCCCAGACCCAGCCTGGACCCAGCCCTGTCCCCAGCCCCAGCCACAGCCCAGACCCAGGCCCAGCCCCAGCCTAGCCCCAGCCCTGCCCTAGCCCCAGCCCCACCCCGGGACCCATCCCCGGTCCCAGCCCAGCCGTAGCACAGCCCTGCCCCAGGCCCCGCCTTGCCCAGCCCCAGCCCTGCACCGAGTCCAGCCCCAGGCCGGACCCAGCCCTGTCCCAGCTCTAGCCCAACCCTGCCCTCAGCTCCAGCCCCAGACCCAGCCCCACCCTCGGCCCCAGCCCAGCCCCTGCCCCAGCCCTGCCCCGGCCCAGCCCCAGCCCCAGCCCAGCCCCAGCCCTGCCCCAGCCCCATCCTTGCCCCCAGCCCAGCCCTAGCCCGGCCCCAGCCCCAGCCCCAGCCCAAGCCCTGCCCTAGTCCCTGCCCCCAGCCCAACCCCAGCCCCAGCCCTGCCCTAACCCAGCCCCAGCCCTGGACCAAGCCCCACCCCTGAGCCGAACCCAGCCCCAGCCTGGCCCCAGCCCTGCCCTAGCTCCTCCCCTAGCCCTGTCCCCAGCCTCGGCCCGTGCCCAACCCCAGTCCCAGTCCTGCCCCATCCCAGCCCCAGCCGCAGCCCAGCCCCAGCCCTGGACCCAGCCCCAGTCGCAGCCCCGGCCCCAGCCCAGCCCTAGCCCAGCCCCAGCCCAGCTCCAGCCACTGCCCAGCCACAGCCCTGGACCCAGCCCCAGCCCAGCCCCAGCCCCAGCCCCAGCCCTGCCCTAGCCCAGCCCCAGCCCTGGACCAAGCCCCACCCCTGAGCCAAACCCAGCCCCAGCCTGGCCCCAGCCCTGCCCTAGCTCCAGCCCTAGCCCTGTCCCCAGCCTCGGCCCGTGCCCCTGCCCCAGTCCCAGTCCTGCCCCATCCCAGCCCCCAGCCCCAGCCCCAGCCCTACCCTCAGCCCAGCCCCAGACCCAGCCTGGCCCCAGCACTGTCCTCAGCCCCAGCCCCAGTCCCAGCCCCAGCCCCAGCCCCAGACCCAGCCCTGCCCCAGCCGCAGCTCCAGGCCTGACCTCAGCCCTGCCCCAGCCCTGGCTCCTGCCCCAACCCTGGCTCCAGCCCCAGCCCCAGACCCAGCCCCAGCCCTGTGCCAAACCAGCCCCAGAACAAGGCCCAGCCTCAAGCCTAGTCCTGCCCCAGCCCTGCCTCCAATCCAGCCCCGCCCCTACCCCTACCTCAGCCCTAGCCCGGCCCCAGCCCCAGCCCCATCCTTGCTGCCAGCCCAGCCCTAGCCCGGCCCCAGACCTGCATCAGCCCTGCTCCAGCCCTAGTCCCCAGCCCACCCCCAGCAGAGCACCAGCACAGCCCCAGCCCTAGACCCAGCCCAGCCTCATCCCCAGCCCAGGCCCAGCCCTGCCCCGGCCCAGCCCCAGCCCCAGCCCCAGCCCAAGCCCTGCCCTAGTCCCTGCCCCAGGCTCAGCCCCGGCCCCAGCCCTGCCCCAGCCCTGCCTTAGCCCAGCCCTGCCCTCAGCCCAGCCTCAGTCCTGCCACAGCCCTGTCCACAGCCCCAGCCCCAGCCCCAGCCCCACCCTCGTCCCCAGCCCAGACCCTGTCCCAGCCCTATCCCTGCCCAGTCACGGTCCATGCCCAGCCCCAGCCCTGCCCCAGCCCCCGCCCTGCCCCAGACCCAGCCCTGCCCAAGACTTGGTTCCAGTCCCAGCCCCAGCCCTGCCCCAGCCCCAGCCCCAGCCCCAGCCCCAGCCCCTGCCCTGCCCCAGCCTCAGTCCTGCCCCAGCCCCGGCCCCAGCCCCAGCCCCAGCCCTGCCCCCAACCCAGCCCCAGCCATGCCCCCAGCCCAGACCTGCCCCCAGCCCCAGCCCAAGGCCTAGCCTCCAGCCTACTCCAGCCCCAGCCCCGGCCCCAACCTCAGTCCCAGCCCTACCTCAGGCCCCAGCCCAGCCCCCAGCCCAGCCCCAGACCTGCGTCAGCCCTGCCCCAGCCCTAGTCCCCAGCCCACCCCCAGCACAGCACCAGCACAGCCCCAGCCCTAGACCCAGCCCAGCCTCATCCCCAGCCTAGGCCCAGCCCTGCACCGGCCCAGCCCCAGCCCCAGCCCCAGCCAAGCCCTACTCACGGCCCCATCCTCGGCCCCAGCCCAGCCCTGCCCCAGCCCTAGCCCTGCACCGAACGCAGCCCCAGCCTGGCCCCAGCCCAGCCCCAGCCGCAGCCCAGCCCCAGCCCTGGATCCAGCCCCAGTCGCAGCCCTGGCCCCGGCCCAGCCCTAGCCCAGCCCCAGCCCCACCCTCAGCCCCAGCCCAGCTCCAGCCACAACCCAGCCCCAGCCCTGGACCCAGCCCCAGCCCCAGCCCTGCCCTAGCCCAGCCCCAGCCCTGGACCAAGCCCCACCCCTGAGCCGAACCCAGCCCCAGCCTGGCCCCAGCCCTGCCCTAGTTCCAGCCCTAGCCCTGTCCCCAGCCTCGGCCCGTGCCCCTGCCCCAGTCCCAGTCCTGCCCCATCCCAGCCCCCAGCCCCAGCCTGGCCCCCAGCCCAGCCCCAGACCCAGCGTGGCCCCAGCCCTGTCCCCAGCCCCAGCCACAGCCCAGCCCCAGGCCCAGCCCCAGCCTAGCCCCAGCCCTGCCCTAGCCCCAGCCCCACCCCGGGACCCATCCCCGGTCCCAGCCCAGCCGTAGCACAGCCCTGCCCCAGGCCCCTTCCTTGCCCCCAGCCCAGCCCTAGCCCGGCCCCAGCCCCAGCCCCAGCCCAAGCCCTGCCCTAGTCCCTGCCCCAGGCTCAGCCCCGGCCCCAGCCCTGCCCCAGCCCCAGCCCTAGCTCGGCCACAGCTCTGTCTGCAGCCCCAGCCCCAGCCCCAGCCCCATCCTCGTTCCCAGCCCAGCCCCTGCCCCAGCCCTACCCCTGCCCAGTCACGGTCCATGCCCAGCCTCAGTCCTGCCCCAGCCCCGGCCCCAGCCCCAGCCCAGCCCTGCCCCCAACCCAGCCCCAGCCATGCCCCCAGCCCAGACCTGCCCCCAGCCCCAGCCCAAGGCCCAGCCTCCAGCCTACTCCAGCCCCAGCCCCGGCCCCAAACTCAGTCCCAGCCCTACCTCAGGCCCCAGCCCCTGCCCCCAGCCCAGCCCCAGACCTGCGTCAGCCCTGCCCCAGCCCTAGTCCCCAGCCCACCCCCAGCACAGCACCAGCACAGCCCCAGCCCTAGACCCAGCCCAGCCCCAGCCCCAGCCCAGCCCCTGCCCTGGACCCAGCCCCAGCCCCACCCCAGCTTCATCCCCAGCCCAGGCCCAGCCCTGCCCCAGACCAGCCCCAGCCCCAGCCCCAGCCGCAGCCAAGCCCCACTCACGGCCCCATCCCTGGCCACAGCCCAGCCCTGCCCAGCCCCAGCCCTGCACCGAACCCAGCCCCAGCCTGGCCCCAGCCCTGCCCCAGCCCAGCCCCAGCCACAGCCCAGCCACAGCCCTGGATCCAGCCCCAGTCGCAGCCCTAGACCCAGCCCAGCCCCAGCCCCAGCCCAGCCCCTGCCCTGGACCCAGCCCCAGCCCCACCCCAGCTTCATCCCCAGCCCAGGCCCAGCCCTGCCCCGGACCAGCCCCAGCCCCAGCCCTAGCCGCAGCCAAGCCCCACTCACGGCCCCATCCCTGGCCACAGCCCAGCCCTGCCCAGCCCCAGCCCTGCACCGAACCCAGCCCCAGCCTGGCCCCAGCCCTGCCCCAGCCCAGCCCCAGCCACAGCCCAGCCCCAGCCCTGGATCCAGCCCCAGTCGCAGCCCCGGCCCCAGCCCAGCTCCAGCCACAACCCAGCCACAGCCCTGGACCCAGCCCCAGCCCTGCCCCAGCCCCAGCCCCACCCTGGGACCCATCCCCGGTCCCAGCCCAGCCGTAGCACAGCCCTGCCCCAGGCCCCGCCTTGCCCAGCCCCAGCCCTGCACCGAGTCCAGCCCCAGGCCGGACCCAGCCCTGTCCCAGCTCTAGCCCAACCCTGCCCTCAGCTCCAGCCCCAGACCCAGCCCCACCCTCGGCCCCAGCCCAGCCCCTGCCCCAGCCCTGCCCCAGCCCAGCCCCAGCCCCAGCCCAGCCCCAGCCCTGCCCCAGCCCCATCCTTGCCCCCAGCCCAGCCCTAGCCCGGCCCCAGCCCCAGCCCCAGCCCAAGCCCTGCCCTAGTCCCTGCCCCAGGCTCAGCCCCGGCCCCAGCCCTGCCCCAGCCCCAGCCCTAGCTCGGCCACAGCTCTGTCTGCAGCCCCAGCCCCAGCCCCAGCCCCAGCCCAACCCTCGTACCCAGCCCAGTCCCTGCCCCAGCCCTACCCCTGCCCAGTCACGGTCCATGCCCAGCCCCAGCCCTGCCACAGCCCCCGCCCCAGCCCCAGACCCAGCCCTGCCCCAGCCTCAGTCCTGCCCGAGCCCCGGCCCCAGCCCCAGCCCAGCCCTGACCCCAACCCAGCCCCAGCCATGCCCCCAGCCCAGACCTGCCCCCAGCCCCAGCCCAAGGCCCAGCCTCCAGCCTACTCCACCCCCAGCCCCGGCCCCAACCTCAGTCCCAGCCCTACCCCAGGCCCCAGCCCCTGCCCCCAGCCCAGCCCCAGACCTGCGTCAGCCCTGCCCCAGCCCTAGTCCCCAGCCCACCCCCAGCACAGCACCAGCACAGCCCCAGCCCTAGACCCAGCCCAGCCCCAGTCCCAGCCCAGCCCCTGCCCTGGACCCAGCCCCAGCCCCACCCCAGCCTCATCCCCAGCCCAGGCCCAGCCCTGCCCCGGACCAGCCCCAGCCCTAGCCCCAGCCGCAGCCAAGCCGCACTCACGGCCCCATCCCTGGCCACAGCCCAGCCCTGCCCAGCCCCACCCCTGAGCCGAACCCAGCCCCAGCCTGGCCCCAGCCCTGCCCTAGCTCCAGCCCTAGCCCTGTCCCCAGCCTCGGCCCGTGCCCCTGCCCCAGTCCCAGTCCTGCCCCATCCCAGCCCCCAGCCCCAGCCCTGCCCTCAGCCCAACCCCGCCCTCAGCCCAGCCCCAGACCCAGCCTGGCCCCAGCCCTGTCCGCAGCCCCAGCCCCAGCCCCACCCTCGCCACCAGCCCAGCCCCAGCCCCAAACTTGGCCCCAGCCCAGCCCCAGTTCCAGCCCTGCCCCAGTCCCCGCCCCAGACCCAGCCACAGCCCCAGCCCTGTGCCAGCCCTACCCCAGCTCAGCCCCGGACCCAGCCCAGCCCAAGCACTGGCCCAGCCCCAGCCCCAGCCCCAGCCCTGCCCCGGCCCAACCACAGCCCAGCCCCTACCCTGGACCCAGCCCCAGCCCAGCCCCAGCCACAGCCCAGCTGCAGCCCCAGCCCCAGCCCAGCCCTAGCCCAGCCCCAGCCCCACACTCGGCCCCATCCCAGCCCCTGCTCCAGCCCTGCCCCGGCCCAGCGCCAGCCACAGCCCAGCTGCAGCCCCAGCCCAGCCCTAGCCCAGCCCCAGCCCTAGCCCTGTCCTAGCCCAGCCCTAGCCCTGCCCCAGCCCAACCCCAGCCCCAGCCCAGCCCCCAGCCCCGGCCCTGTGCCAGCCCTACCCCAGCCCAGCCCCAGCCACACCCTCAGCCCCAGCGCAGCTCCAGCCACAGCCCAGCCACAGCCCTGGACCCAGCCCCAGTCGCAACCCCGGCCCCAGCCCAGAACTAGCCTAGCCCCAGCCCCACCCTCAGCCCCAGCCCAGCTCCAGCCACAGCCCAGCCGCAGCCCTGGACCCAGCCCCAGCCCAGCCCCAGCCCTAGCCCTGTCCTAGCCCAGCCCCAGCCCTGCCCCAGCCCAACCCCAGCCCCAGCCCAGCCCCCAGCCCCGGCCCTGTGCCAGCCCTACCCCAGCCCAGCCCCAGTCCCAACCCAGCCCAAGCCCTAGCCCAGCCCCAGCCCCAGCCCCATCCTTGCCCCCAACCCAGCCCTTGCCCAGCCCCAGCCTGGCCCCAGGCCCAGCCCCAGAACTGCCCCAGTCCCAGCCTAGCCCCAGCCCAGCCCCGGTCCCAGCCCAGCCCAAGCACTGGCCCAGCCCCAGCCCCAGCCCCATC